>NW_024061234.1:0-167247 GCF_016432855.1 Salvelinus namaycush
TGTCTGTGGGTCAGTAACAGCCCTTCCTACTGTCTTGGGTCAGTAACCCGTCCTACTGTCCTGGTGGGTCGTAACAGCCCTTCCTACTGTTGTGGGTCAGTAACAGCCCTTCCTACTGTATGTTGTGTCATAACAGCAGCCCTTCCCTACGGTTGTGGGTCAGTAAACAGCCCTTTCTCTACTGTATGTGGGTCGATAACACCCTTCCTACTGTATGTGTGTCAGTAACAGCCGCTTTCTACTGTATGTGGGTCAGTAACAGCCCTTCCTACTGTATGTGGGTCAGTAACAGCCCTTTCTACTGTATGTGGTCAGTAACAGCCCTTCCTACTGTCTGTGGGTCCGTAACAGCCCTTCCTACTGTATGTGGGTCAGTAACAGCCCTTCCTACTGTATGTGGGTCAGTACAGCCCTTCCTACTGTATGTGGGTCGTAACAGCCCTTCCTACTGTATGTGGGTCGTAACGCCCTTCCTACTGTCTGTGGGTCAGTATACAGCCCTTCCTACTGTCTGTGGGTCAGTAACACCGTTCCTACTGTCTGTGGGTCAGTAACAGCCCTTCCTAATGTATGTGGGTCAGTAACAGCCCTTTCTACTGTTATGTGGGTCAGTAACAGCCTTCCTACTGTATGGGGTCAGTAACAGCCCTTTCTACTGTATGTGGGTCGATACAGCCCTTCTACTGTATTTGGGTCAGTAACAGCCCTTTCTACTGTATGTGGGTCAGTAACGCCCTTCCTACTGTATGTGGTCAGTAACAGCCCTTTCTACTGTATGTGGGTCAGTACAGCCCTTCCTACTGTCTGTGGGTCAGTAACATCCCTTCCTACTGTCTGTGGGTCGAGTAACCGCCCTGTCCTACTGTAATGTGGGTCAGTAACAGCCCTTCCTACTGTATGTGGGTCAGTAACAGCCCTTCCTACTGTATGTGGGTCAGTAAACAGCCCTTCCTACTGTCTGTGGGTCAGTAACAGCCCTTCACTGTCTGTGGGTCAGTAACAGCCGTTCCTACTGTCTGTGGGTCAGTAACAGCCCTTCCTACTGTATGTGGGTCAGTAACAGCCCTTTCTACTGTATGTGGGTCAGTAACAGCCCTTCCTACTGTATGTGGGTCAGTAACAGCCCTTTCTACTGTATGTGGGTCGATAACAGCCCTTCCTACTGTATGTGGGTCAGTAACAGCCCTTTCTACTGTATGTGGGTCAGTAACAGCCCTTCCTACTGTATGTGGGTCAGTAACAGCCCTTTCTACTGTATGTGGGTCAGTAACAGCCCTTCCTACTGTCTGTGGGTCAGTAACAGCCCTTCCTACTGTCTGTGGGTCAGTAACAGCCCTTCCTACTGTCTGTGGGTCAGTAACAGCCCTTCCTACTGTCTGTGGGTCAGTAACAGCCCTTCCTACTGTATGTGGGTGAGTAACAGCCCTTCCTACTGTCTGTGGGTCAGTAACATCCCCTTCCTACTGTATGTGGGTCAGTAACAGCCCTTTCTACTGTATGTGGGTCGATAACAGCCCTTCCTACTGTATGTGGGTCAGTAACAGCCCTTCTACTGTATGTGGGTCAGTAACAGCCCTTCCTACTGTATGTGGGTCAGTAACAGCCCTTCCTACTGTCTGTGGGTCAGTAACAGCCCTTCCTACTGTCTGTGGGTCAGTAACAGCCCTTCCTACTGTCTGTGGGTCAGTAACAGCCCTTCCTACTGTATGTGGGTCAGTAACAGCCCTTCCTACTGTATGTGGGTCAGTAACAGCCCTTCCTACTGTATGTGGGTCAGTAACAGCCCTTCCTACTGTATGTGGGTCGATAACAGCCCTTCCTACTGTCTGTGGGTCAGTAACAGCCCTTCCTACTGTCTGTGGGTCAGTAACAGCCCTTCCTACTGTATGTGGGTCAGTAACACCCTTCCTACTGTATGTGGGTCAGTAACAGCCCTTCCTACTGTATGTGGGTCAGTAACAGCCCTTCCTACTGTATGTGGGTCAGTAACAGCCCTTCCTACTGTATGTGGGTCAGTAACAGCCCTTTCCTACTGTATGTGGGTCAGTAACAGCCCTTCCTACTGTATGTGGGTCAGTAACAGCCCTTTCTACTGTATGTGGGTCAGTAACAGCCCTTCCTACTGTATGTGGGTCAGTAACAGCCCTTCCTACTGTATGTGGGTCAGTAGCAGCCCTTCCTACTGTATGTGGGTCAGTAACAGCCCTTCCTACTGTATGTGGGTCAGTAACAGCCCTTTCTGCTGTATGTGGGTCAGTAACAGCCCTTCCTACTGTATGTGGGTCAGTAACAGCCCTTCCTACTGTATGTGGGTCAGTAACAGCCCTTCCTACTGTATGTGGGTCAGTAACAGCCCTTCCTACTGTATGTGGGTCAGTAACAGCCCTTCCTACTGTATGTGGGTCAGTAACAACCCTTCCTACTGTCAGTGGGGTCAGTAACAGCCCTTCCTACTGTCTGTGGGTCAGTAACAGCCCTTCCTACTGTATGTGGGTCAGTAACAGCCCTTCCTACTGTATGTGGGTCAGTAACAGCCCTTCCTACTGTCTGTGGGTCAGTAACAGCCCTTCCTACTGTATGTGGGTCAGTAACAGCACTTCCTACTGTCTGTGGGTCAGTAACAACCCTTCCTACTGTCTGTGGGTCAGTAACAGCCCTTCCTACTGTGTGTGGGTCAGTAACAACCCTTCCTACTGTCTGTGGGTCAGTAACAACCCTTTCTACTGTATGTGGGTCAGTAACAGCCCTTCCTACTGTATGTGGGTCAGTAACAGCCCTTCCTACTGTATGTGGGTCAGTAACAGCCCTTCCTACTGTATGTGGGTCAGTAACAGCCCTTCCTACTGTATGTGGGTCAGTAACAGCCCTTCCTACTGTCTGTGGGTCAGTAACAGCCCTTCCTACTGTATGTGGGTCAGTAACAGCCCTTCTTACTGTATGTGGGTCAGTAACAGCCCTTCCTACTGTATGTGGGTCAGTAACAGCCCTTCCTACTGTCTGTGGGTCAGTAACAGCCCTTCCTACTGTCTGTGGGCCAGTAACAGCCCTTCCTACTGTATGTGGGTCAGTAACAGCCCTTTCTACTGTATGTGGGTCAGTAACAGCCCTTCCTACTGTATGTGGGTCAGTAACAACCCTTTTCTACTGTATGTGGGTCAGTAACAGCCCTTCCTACTGTATGTGGGTCAGTAACAACCCTTGTCTACTGTATGTGGGTCAGTAACAGCCCTTCCTACTGTATGTGGGTCAGTAACAGCCCTTCCTACTGTATGTGGGTCAGTAACAGCCCTTTCTACTGTATGTGGGTCAGTAACAGCCCTTTCTACTGTATGTGGGTCAGTAACAGCCCTTCCTACTGTATGTGGGTCAGTAACAACCCTTTTCTACTGTATGTGGGTCAGTAACAGCCCTTCCTACTGTCTGTGGGTCAGTAACAGCCCTTCCTACTGTATGTGGGTCAGTAACAGCCCTTTCTACTGTCTGTGGGTCAGTAACAGCCCTTCCTACTGTATGTGGGTCAGTAACAGCCCTTCCTGCTGTATGTGGGTCAGTAACAGCCCTTCCTACTGTCTGTGGGTCGATAACAGCCCTTCCTACTGTATGTGGGTCAGTAACAGCCCTTCCTACTGTATGTGGGTCGATAACAGCCCTTCCTACTGTATGTGGGTCAGTAACAGCCCTTCCTACTGTATGTGGGTCAGTAACAGCCCTTCCTACTGTATGTGGGTCGATAACACCCCTTCCTACTGTCTGTGGGTCAGTAACAGCCCTTCCTACTGTATGTGGGTCAGTAACAGCCCTTCCTACTATATGTGGGCCAGTAACAGCCCTTCCTACTGTATGTGGGTCAGTAACAGCCCTTCCTACTGTATGTGGGTCAGTAACAGCCTTTTCTACTGTATGTGGGTCAGTAACAGCCCTTTCTACTGTCTGTGGGTCAGTAACAGCCCTTCCTACTGTCTGTGGGTCAGTAACAGCCCTTCCTACTGTATGTGGGTCAGTAACAGCCCTTCCTACTGTATGTGGGTCAGTAACATCCCTTCCTACTGTATGTGGGTCAGTAACAGCCCTTTCTACTGTATGTGGGTCGATAACAGCCCTTCCTACTGTATGTGGGTCAGTAACAGCCCTTTCTACTGTATGTGGGTCAGTAACAGCCCTTCCTACTGTATGTGGGTCAGTAACAGCCCTTCCTACTGTCTGTGGGTCAGTAACAGCCCTTCCTACTGTATGTGGGTCAGTAACAGCCCTTCCTACTGTCTGTGGGTCAGTAACAGCCCTTCCTACTGTATGTGGGTCAGTAACAGCCCTTCCTACTGTATGTGGGTCAGTAACAGCCCTTCCTACTGTATGTGGGTCAGTAACAGCCCTTCCTACTGTATGTGGGTCGATAACAGCCCTTCCTACTGTCTGTGGGTCAGTAACAGCCCTTCCTACTGTCTGTGGGTCAGTAACAGCCCTTCCTACTGTATGTGGGTCAGTAACAACCCTTTCTACTGTATGTGGGTCAGTAACAGCCCTTCCTACTGTATGTGGGTCAGTAACAGCCCTTCCTACTGTATGTGGGTCAGTAACAGCCCTTCCTACTGTATGTGGGTCAGTAACAGCCTTTTCTACTGTCTGTGGGTCAGTAACAGCCCTTCCTACTGTATGTGGGTCAGTAACAGCCCTTCCTACTGTATGTGGGTCAGTAACAGCCCTTCCTACTGTATGTGGGTCAGTAACAGCCCTTTCTACTGTATGTGGGTCAGTAACAGCCCTTCCTACTGTATGTGGGTCAGTAACAGCCCTTCCTACTGTATGTGGGTCAGTAACAGCCCTTCCTACTGTATGTGGGTCAGTAACAGCCCTTCCTACTGTATGTGGGTCAGTAACAGCCCTTCCTACTGTCTGTGGGTCAGTAACAGCCCTTCCTACTGTAAGTGGGTCAGTAACAGCCCTTCCTACTGTCTGTGGGTCAGTAATAGCCCTTCCTACTGTATGTGGGTCAGTAACAGCCCTTTCTACTGTATGTGGGTCAGTAACAGCCCTTCCTACTGTATGTGGGTCAGTAACAGCCCTTTCTACTGTATGTGGGTCAGTAACAGCCCTTCCTACTGTCTGTGGGTCAGTAACAGCCCTTCCTACTGTATGTGGGTCAGTAACAGCCCTTCCTACTGTATGTGGGTCAGTAACAGCCCTTCCTACTGTATGTGGGTCAGTAACAGCCCTTTCTACTGTATGTGGGTCGATAACAGCCCTTCCTACTGTATGTGGGTCAGTAACAGCCCTTTCTACTGTATGTGGGTCAGTAACAGCCCTTCCTACTGTATGTGGGTCAGTAACAGCCCTTCCTACTGTATGTGGGTCAGTAACAGCCCTTCCTACTGTATGTGGGTCAGTAACAGCCCTTCCTACTGTATGTGGGTCAGTAACAGCCCTTCCTACTGTATGTGGGTCAGTAACAACCCTTCCTACTGTCAGTGGGTCAGTAACAGCCCTTCCTACTGTATGTGGGTCAGTAACAGCCCTTCCTACTGTATGTGGGTCAGTAACAGCCCTTCCTACTGTATGTGGGTCAGTAACAGCCCTTCCTACTGTCTGTGGGTCAGTAACAGCCCTTCCTACTGTATGTGGGTCAGTAACAGCCCTTCCTACTGTCTGTGGGTCAGTAACAACCCTTCCTACTGTCTGTGGGTCAGTAACAGCCCTTCCTACTGTGTGTGGGTCAGTAACAACCCTTCCTACTGTCTGTGGGTCAGTAACAACCCTTTCTACTGTATGTGGGTCAGTAACAGCCCTTCCTACTGTATGTGGGTCAGTAACAGCCCTTCCTACTGTATGTGGGTCAGTAACAGCCCTTCCTACTGTATGTGGGTCAGTAACAGCCCTTCCTACTGTATGTGGGTCAGTAACAGCCCTTCCTACTGTCTGTGGGTCAGTAACAGCCCTTCCTACTGTATGTGGGTCAGTAACAGCCCTTCCTACTGTATGTGGGTCAGTAACAGCCCTTCCTACTGTATGTGGGTCAGTAACAGCCCTTCCTACTGTATGTGGGTCAGTAACAGCCCTTCCTACTGTCTGTGGGTCAGTAACAGCCCTTCCTACTGTCTGTGGGTCAGTAACAGCCCTTCCTACTGTATGTGGGTCAGTAACAGCCCTTCCTACTGTATGTGGGTCAGTAACAGCCCTTCCTACTGTATGTGGGTCAGTAACAACCCTTTTCTACTGTATGTGGGTCAGTAACAGCCCTTCCTACTGTATGTGGGTCAGTAACAACCCTTGTCTACTGTATGTGGGTCAGTAACAGCCTTTTCTACTGTATGTGGGTCAGTAACAGCCCTTCCTACTGTATGTGGGTCAGTAACAGCCCTTTCTACTGTATGTGGGTCAGTAACAGCCCTTTCTACTGTATGTGGGTCAGTAACAGCCCTTCCTACTGTATGTGGGTCAGTAACAACCCTTTTCTACTGTATGTGGGTCAGTAACAGCCCTTCCTACTGTCTGTGGGTCAGTAACAGCCCTTCCTACTGTATGTGGGTCAGTAACAGCCCTTTCTACTGTCTGTGGGTCAGTAACAGCCCTTCCTACTGTATGTGGGTCAGTAACAGCCCTTCCTGCTGTATGTGGGTCAGTAACAGCCCTTCCTACTGTCTGTGGGTCGATAACAGCCCTTCCTACTGTATGTGGGTCAGTAACAGCCCTTCCTACTGTATGTGGGTCGATAACAGCCCTTCCTACTGTATGTGGGTCAGTAACAGCCCTTCCTACTGTATGTGGGTCAGTAACAGCCCTTCCTACTGTATGTGGGTCGATAACACCCCTTCCTACTGTATGTGGGTCAGTAACAGCCCTTCCTACTGTATGTGGGTCAGTAACAGCCCTTCCTACTGTATGTGGGTCAGTAACAGCCCTTCCTACTGTATGTGGGTCAGTAACAGCCCTTCCTACTGTATGTGGGTCAGTAACAGCCTTTTCTACTGTCTGTGGGTCAGTAACAGCCCTTTCTACTGTATGTGGGTCAGTAACAGCCTTTCCTACTGTCTGTGGGTCAGTAACAGCCCTTCCTACTGTATGTGGGTCAGTAACAGCCCTTCCTACTGTATGTGGGTCAGTAACAGCCTTTTCTACTGTATGTGGGTCAGTAACAGCCCTTCCTACTGTATGTGGGTCAGTAACAGCCCTTTCTACTGTATGTGGGTCAGTAACAGCCCTTTCTACTGTATGTGGGTCAGTAACAGCCCTTCCTACTATATGTGGGTCAGTAACAGCCCTTCCTACTGTCTGTGGGTCAGTAACAGCCCTTCCTACTGTCTGTGGGTCAGTAACAGCCCTTCCTACTATATGTGGGTCAGTAACAGCCCTTCCTACTGTATGTGGGTCAGTAACAGCCCTTCCTACTGTCTGTGGGTCAGTAACAGCCCTTTCTACTGTATGTGGGTCGATAACACCCCTTCCTACTGTCTGTGGGTCAGTAACAGCCCTTCCTACTGTATGTGGGTCAGTAACAGCCCTTCCTACTGTATGTGGTCAGTAACAGCTCTTCCTACTGTATGTGGGTCAGTAACAGCCCTTCCTACTGTATGTGGGTCAGTAACAGCCCTTCCTACTGTCTGTGGGTCAGTAACAGCCCTTCCTACTGTATGTGGGTCAGTAACAGCCCTTCCTACTGTCTGTGGGTCAGTAACAGCCCTTCCTACTGTCTGTGGGTCAGTAACAGCCCTTCCTACTGTCTGTGGGTCAGTAACAGCCCTTCCTACTGTCTGTGGGTCAGTAACAGCCCTTCCTACTGTATGTGGGTCAGTAACAGCCCTTCCTACTGTGTGTGGGTCAGTAACAGCCCTTCCTACTGTATGTGGGTCAGTAACAGCCCTTCCTACTGTATGTGGGTCAGTAACAGCCCTTCCTACTGTATGTGGGTCAGTAACAGCCCTTTCTACTGTATGTGGGTCAGTAACAGCCCTTCCTACTGTGTGTGGGTCAGTAACAGCCCTTTCTACTGTATGTGGGCCAGTAACAGCCCTTTCTACTGTATGTGGGCATTTAACAGCCCTTCCTACTGTCTGTGGGTCAGTAACAGCCCTTCCTACTGTATGTGGGCCAGTAACAACCCTTTCTACTGTGTGTGGGTCAGTAACAGCCCTTCCTACTGTATGTGGGTCAGTAACAGCCCTTCCTACTGTATGTGGGCCAGTAACAACCCTTTCTACTGTGTGTGGGTCAGTAACAGCCCTTTCTACTGTATGTGGGTCAGTAACAGCCCTTCCTACTGTCTGTGGGTCAGTAACAGCCCTTCCTACTGTCTGTGGGTCAGTAACAGCCCTTCCTACTGTATGTGGGTCAGTAACAGCCCTTCCTACTGTATGTGGGCCAGTAACAGCCCTTCCTACTGTATGTGGGCCAGTAACAACCCTTCCTACTGTATGTGGGTCAGTAACAGCCCTTCCTACTGTATGTGGGCCAGTAACAACCCTTCCTACTGTATGTGGGCCAGTAACAGCCCTTCCTACTGTATGTGGGCCAGTAACAGCCCTTCCTACTGTATGTGGGTCAGTAACAGCCCTTCCTACTGTATGTGGGTCAGTAACAGCCCTTCCTACTGTATGTGGGTCAGTAACAGCCCTTCCTACTGTATGTGGGTCAGTAACAGCCCTTCCTACTGTATGTTGCCCTGGCCTTAGTTATCTTAGTTTTCTTATTTTTTTTAGTTAGGTCAGGGTGTGACATGGGGGATGTTTGTGTGTTTTTTGTCTAGTCTAGGGTGTGTGTATTGTCTAGGGTGTTTTGTAGAGTTCATGGGGTTGTGTTCAGTGTAGGTGTTTATGTAAGTCTATGGTTGCCTGGATTGGTTCTCAATTAGAGACAGCTGTCTATTGTTGTCTCTGATTGGGAGCCATATTTAAGGCAGCCATAGGCATTAGGTAGGTTGTGGGTAATTGTCTATGTCTTGACGTTAGTTGCTTGTGTCTGCACTTTTGTTTTGTAGCTTCACGTTTGTTGTTTTGTCTAGTTTGTATTAGTGTTCGTTTCATCTTCAAATAAAAAGATGTATTTATATCACGCTGCGCCTTGGTCCTCTCTTTCACCTAACGACGATCGTGACATTCACCTTGCTAAGGGAGAGATGGACTCACACGCATACAGTCAGATACAGGGTAGAAACACATGACTCATGGGGGATTCATTCAAATACAACTCTCTTTATTAACATTTTTGTACTATTGACAAAATAACCATTTGTATACATGTTTCATAATGTTTTTTTAAACCCTAAGATTCATTTAAAACATTTGCCCAAAAGTGTTTTAATGCTCTACTCACTCAGAGAAGGTAAATGACTAAGATTGATTATGTAAAATGAATAAAGGTAAGTCTCGTTTATGAATGAAAATGGATGATTCGGGTTACATGACATGCTTACTCTCTCTGCAATCTTGCAAAATGCAACTCCCCTCCAAGTCTCCGACCACTACCTTGTATCCTTTTCCCTCTCGCTCTCATCCAACACTTCCCACTCTGCCCCTACTCGGATGGTATCGCGCCGTCCCAACCTTCGCTCTCTCTCCCCCGCTACTCTCTCCTCTTCCATCCTATCATCTCTTCCCTCTGCTCAAACCTTCTCCAACCTATCTCCTGATTCTGCCTCCTCAACCCTCCTCTCCTCCCTTTCTGCATCCTTTGACTCTCTATGTCCCCTATCCTCCAGGCCGGCTCGGTCCTCCCCTCCTGCTCCGTGGCTCGACGACTCATTGCGAGCTCACAGAACAGGGCTCCGGGCAGCCGAGCGGAAATGGAGGAGAACTCGCCTCCCTGCGGACCTGGCATCTTTTCACTCCCTCCTCTCTACATTTTCCTCTTCTGTCTCTGCTGCTAAAGCCACTTTCTACCACTCTAAATTCCAAGCATCTGCCTCTAACCCTAGGAAGCTCTTTGCCACCTTCTCCTCCCTCCTGAATCCTCCTCCCCCCCCCCTCCTCCCTCTCTGCGGATGACTTCGTCAACCATTTTGAAAAGAAGGTTGACGACATCCGATCCTCGTTTGCTAAGTCAAACGACACCGCTGGTTCTGCTCACACTGCCCTACCCTGTGCTTTGACCTCTTTCTCCCCCCTCTCCCCAGATGAAATCTCGCGTCCTGTGACGGCCGGCCGCCCAACAACCTGCCCGCTTGACCCTATCCCCTCCTCTCTTCTCCAGACCATTTCCGGAGACCTTCTCCCTTACCTCACCTCGCTCATCAACTCATCCTTGACCGCTGGCTACGTCCCTTCCGTCTTCAAGAGAGCGAGAGTTGCACGCCTTCTGAAAAAACCTACACTCGATCCCTCCGATGTCAACAACTACAGACCAGTATCCCTTCTTTCTTTTCTCTCCAAAACTCTTGAACGTGCCGTCCTTGGCCAGCTCTCCTGCTATCTCTCTCAGAATGACCTTCTTGATCCAAATCAGTCAGGTTTCAAGACTAGTCATTCAACTGAGACTGCTCTTCTCTGTGTCACGGAGGCGCTCCGCACTGCTAAAGCTAACTCTCTCTCCTCTGCTCTCATCCTTCTAGACCTATCGGCTGCCTTTGATACTGTGAACCATCAGATCCTCCTCTCCACCCTCTCCGAGTTGGGCATCTCCGGCGCGGCCCACGCTTGGATTGCGTCCTACCTGACAGGTCGCTCCTACCAGGTGGCGTGGCGAGAATCTGTCTCCTCACCACGTGCTCTCACCACTGGTGTCCCCCAGGGCTCTGTTCTAGGCCCTCTCCTATTCTCGCTATACACCAAGTCACTTGGCTCTGTCATAACCTCACATGGTCTCTCCTATCATTGCTATGCAGACGACACACAATTAATCTTCTCCTTTCCCCCTTCTGATAACCAGGTGGCGAATCGCATCTCTGCATGTCTGGCAGACATATCAGTGTGGATGACGGATCACCACCTCAAGCTGAACCTCGGCAAGACGGAGCTGCTCTTCCTCCCGGGGAAGGACTGCCCGTTCCATGATCTCGCCATCACGGTTGACAACTCCATTGTGTCCTCCTCCCAGAGCGCTAAGAACCTTGGCGTGATCCTGGACAACACCCTGTCGTTCTCAACTAACATCAAGGCGGTGGCCCGTTCCTGTAGGTTGATGCTCTACAACATTCGCAGAGTACGACCCTGCCTCACACAGGAAGCGGCGCAGGTCCTAATCCAGGCACTTGTCATCTCCCGTCTGGATTACTGCAACTCGCTGTTGGCTGGGCTCCCTGCCTGTGCCATTAAACCCCTACAACTCATCCAGAACGCCGCAGCCCGTCTGGTGTTCAACCTTCCCAAGTTCTCTCACGTCACCCCGCTCCTCCGCTCTCTCCACTGGCTTCCAGTTGAAGCTCGCATCCGCTACAAGACCATGGTGCTTGCCTACGGAGCTGTGAGGGGAATGGCACCTCCGTACCTTCAGGCTCTGATCAGGCCCTACACCCAAACAAGGGCACTGCGTTCATCCACCTCTGGCCTGCTCGCCTCCCTACCTCTGAGGAAGTACAGGTCCCGCTCAGCCCAGTCAAAACTGTTCGCTGCTCTGGCACCCCAATGGTGGAACAAACTCCCTCACGACGCCAGGTCAGCGGAGTCAATCACCACCTTCCGGAGACACCTGAAACCCCACCTCTTTAAGGAATACCTAGGATAGGATAAAGTAATCCTTCTAACCCCCCCCCCCCCTTAAAAGATTTAGATGCACTATTGTAAAGTGGCTGTTCCACTGGATATCATAAGGTGAATGCACCAATTTGTAAGTCGCTCTGGATAAGAGCGTCTGATAAATGACTTAAATGTAAATGTAAACTCTGTAGGGTAGTCTAGACTCTCTGTAGGGGGGTCTAAACTCTTTAGGGGGGTCTAGACTCTCTGTAGGGTGGTCTAAACTCTCTGTAGGGGGGGGGGTCTAAACTCTCTGTAGGGGGGTCTAAACTCTCTGTAGGGGGGGGTCTAAACTCTCTGTAGGGGGGGTCTAAACTCTCTGTAGGGGGGGTCTAAACTCTCTGTAGGGGGGGGGTCTAAACTCTCTGTAGGGGGGTCTAGACTCTCTGTAGGGGGGTCTAGACTCTCTGTAGGGGGGTCTAGACTCTCTGTAGGGGGGTCTAAACTCTCTGTAGGGGGGTCTAAACTCTCTGTAGGGGGGTCTAGACTCTCTGTAGGGGGGTCTAGACTCTCTGTAGGGGGGTCTAAACTCTCTGTAGGGGGGTCTAGACTATCTGTAGGGGGGTCTAAACTCTCTGTAGGGGGGGTCTAAACTCTCTGTAGGGGAGGGGGGGTCTAAACTCTCTGTAGGGGGGTCTAAACTCTCTGTAGGGTGGTCTAGACTCTCTGTAGGGTGGTCTAAACTCTCTGTAGGGGGGTCTAGACTCTCTGTAGGGGGGTCTAGACTCTCTGTAGGGGGGTCTAGACTCTCTGTAGGGTGGTCTAGACTATCTGTAGGGTGGTCTAGACTATCTGTATGGGGGTCTAAACTCTCTGTAGGGGGGTCTAGACTCTGTAGGGTGGTCTAGTGTAAAGTCTGTTTGCGTCTCAAACAGCACCCTATTCCCTATACATAGCCTCTAAAGGGAATAGGGACTTCCTCTCTGTGTAATGTCTGTCTTGGACCAGGGGGATGTTGTTGTAGTGTTAATGAGCAGTATAAACCCCTAGTCTCAGTTCGCTGAGGAGGTCTTAAAGGAGAGGAGTGTTTATCAGCAGAACCCCTAGTCTCAGTTCTCTGAGGAGGTCTTAAAGGAGAGGAGAGTGTTTATGAGCAGAACCCCTAGTCTCAGTTCTCTGAGGAAGTCTTAAAGGAGAGGAGAGTGTTTATGAGCAGTATAAACCCCTAGTCTCAGTTCTCTGAGGAAGTCTTAAAGGAGAGGAGAGTGTTTATGAGCAGTATAAACCCCTAGTCTCAGTTCTCTGAGGAAGTCTTAAAGGAGAGGAGAGTGTTTATGAGCAGTATAAACCCCTAGTCTCAGTTCTCTGAGGAAGTCTTAAAGGAGAGGAGAGTGTTTATGAGCAGTATAAACCCCTAGTCTCAGTTCTCTGAGGAGGTCTTAAAGGAGAGGAGTGTTTATCAGCAGAACCCCTAGTCTCAGTTCTCTGAGGAAGTCTTAAAGGAGAGGAGAGTGTTAATGAGCAGAACCCCTAGTCTCAGTTCACTGAGGAAGTCTTAAAGGAGAGGAAACTTCACTGAGGAACATACATACAGAAGTAGTAATGTGTAGTATATAGTAGGGCTACATTACAAACCAATGATAGGGAAATGTATAGGAGTACTGTGTCATAATACAATCAGACAATAGACCATGTGTATTATGATAAGGAACCATTCAGAACCTGAGTTGTGTTTTCTATGGCTACGGTATGTATGTACATTGTAAAAAATAACATAATTCAAAATCATTAGGCTATTCATAAAGATATGGGTACAGTTTAGGTCAGACGAAGGTCAGAGCCTAATGTATTGCCAACACATGTAAGGCCCACATCAAAGCCTTGATTGAGCATTGCATGGCAGCAGTTCGGGACATACGTTTACTTATGATCAGAAAACATAATTTCACTCAGGGAAGGTAAATGAATAAGATTGATTATGTAAAAATGAATGAAGGTGAGTCTCATTTAATGAATAAAAATGGCTGATTCGGGATCCATGACTTATCTTGGCAGTGTGGATGTTAGGCGTGACCTGTGAACTACAGTGATACTGAGGTGTGGGTTGGTGAGAGCAGAGTTGACATCATTCACGTTGCCTCCAATGACATATAGATCAAGATTACATATAGATTAGACTTCAGCACTTATAAAAAAAAAAATAGGTGAATCGTTTGCAGAATAGTCAGACCCAAGCCAATGGAATGTGTCCAAAAGTGATTCAGTACATGAATATACATGACTATTCACGACTATTCATGCTTATTCATGACTGTTAATGACTATTTATGACTATTCATGGCAACCCTATACAGCTCATATGCAACCCTATACAGCTCATATCATCATGTTTTGACAGTCCACAGAACATAGACATGACTGGAATGATAATATCCCAACAGATAAACCAGACATATCGTAACTCAAAAGCTGTGCATTGCATTTCCCATTCAGTTTATAAATGGGCAACTATGATAAATAGAACACTGAATTAATTTCTCATTCAGTTTATAATGGGCTACTATGATAAATAGCACACTGAATTCATTTCCCATTCAGTTTATAAATGGGCAACTATGATAAATAGAACACTGAATTAATTTCTCATTCAGTTTATAATGGGCTACTATGATAAATAGCACACTGAATTCAATTCCCATTCAGTTTATAATGGGCTACTATGATAAATAGCACACTGAATTCATTCAGTTTATAATGGGCTACTATGATAAATAGCACACTGAATTCATTTCCCATTCAGTTTATAATGGGCTACTATGATAAATAGAACACTGAATTAATTTCTCATTCAGTTTATAATGGGCTACTATGATAAATAGCACACTGAATTCAATTCCCATTCAGTTTATAATGGGCTACTATGATAAATAGCACACTGAATTCATTTCTCATTCAGTTTATAATGGGCTACTATGATAAATAGCACACTGAATGAATTTCTCATTCAGTTTATAATGAGTTTTAGCACTCTAAATTAATATCTCACACTAAAATAAGGGGTAGAGTTACATTAATTGGCATAAATCATTGTAAATAATGCTTTTGAAAACCACATACCATGTCCTGTATCACCCTCTTGTTTGTACAGTGGAGTGTTCAGTGTAACACAGGAAGAGATCAGAAGGATAGTATTTCCACAAAGGGTCTTTGTCTCTGCTTGTCTGAACGTACAGTTCAAGAGACCCCACAACTCATTTCTAGTGTCTCTCTGCACTCAGTATGGACTGCGTAGTTATATGTCCTCTGAATACAGATGAGTTTCTTTAGAGAAACAAGAACAAGAAAAGTTTAAGGAGTGAAAATCCCTTCCCATCTGTTACTTAGTTCAGTGGTTCTCAAATTGAACGGCTGGGGGTCCCTGAAGAGAGGCTTGAGAACCACTAGTTCACGTAGTAAAGCCAGTAGATGAAGTTGAAGAGGGTAAAGGTGAAGGGGAAGACAACCCGTGACCATCTGTCGATGGAGTTCACGTCCGTCAGGTTGGGGATTTTGATTCTGAGTTGAGAGGACCGCCTGCGTAGCCGTGTCTTCTTCACGTGGGCGTTTCTCTCCCGGCCATTCAGAGCGCTCGGTTTTCGGTACTGGAGGCCTGGTTGGTTGAATATCATGGAGGAGGAGTTCCGTGTGGTTGTCTCGGTGATGCTGGTTGTGATCTCGTTGCCGGCGCCAACTTCGTTGTGGATCTCCAGGGTTGTCAGGAGGATGTTGCCCTGAGAGTCAACCTATCAGAGGAGAGGACAGTGAGAGAAGAGAGGCCATGAGCTCATGGGCTTCTGTAATTAGTTGGCTGAACTTAGATAAACTTTTATTTTTTTTAGCAAGGACATATATAGGATACAAACCTCTACATCAAAACCTTCACTCCAAATCTAAATTTCAAACCTAAAACATTATTTTGAACCAGATTACCTGGAAGGACTTTTCCAGAATACACTTCTAACAAACCAAAACCTGCAAAAGAAACAGCAGAAACCTGGAAATACCATCCAACACAAAACTGAGTGAGTAATGTTCAGACTGAATCAAATCAAATCAAATGTATTTATAAAGCCCTTCTTACATCAGCTGATGTCTCAAAGTGCTGTACAGAAACCCAGCCTAAAACACCAAACAGCAAGCAATGCAGGTGTAGAAGCATGGTGGCTAGGAAAAACTCCCTAGAAAGGCCAAAACCTAGGAAGAAACCTAGAGAGGAACCAGGCTATGAGGGGTGGCCAGTCCTCTTCTGTAGAAGCACGGTGGCTCGGAAAAGTCTGAACCTACTTCTGAATCCAAAAAGTAAAAAACTATCATCTGTAGATATTTTGTTATATACAGACTTCATGCTAAAGTAAGGCTACAAAGCTAGCAAGCTTGCTAGGACAGGGATGTGAAGTGAGAGATATAAAAGCCCCTTGAACTCAACAAATGGCAGCAGAGCGTCACAGCTTCCCCCTGTGCAGAGATCATTACACTTCCCCCCGTGTAGAGATCATTACACGTCCCCCTGTGTAGAGATCATTACACTTCCCCCCGTGTAGAGATTATTACACTTCCCCCCTGTGTAGAGATCATTACACTTCCCCCTGTGTAGAGATCATTACCCTTCCCCCTGTGTAGAGATCATTACCCTTCCCCCTGTGTAGAGATCATTACCCTTCCCCCTGTGTAGAGATCATTACACTTCCCCCTGTGTAGAGATCATTACACTTCCCCCTGTGTAGAGATCATTACACTTCCCCCTGTGTAGAGATCATTACACTTCCCCCCGTGTAGAGATCATTACACTTCCCCCCTGTGTAGAGATCATTACACTTCCCCCCGTGTAGAGATCATTACACTTCTCCCCGTGTAGAGATCATTACATTTCTCCCCGTGTAGAGATCATTACACTTCCCCCCGTGTAGAGATCATTACACTTCTCCCCGTGTAGAGATCATTACACTTCCCCCCGTGTAGAGATCATTACACTTCCCCCCGTGTAGAGATCATTGTAGAGTCCCCGAGTAGAGATCATTACACTTCTCCCCGTGTAGAGATCATTACACTTCCCCCCTGTGTAGAGATCATTACACTTCCCCCCTGTGTAGAGATCATTACACTTCCCCCCTGTGTAGAGATCATTACCCTTCCCCCCTCTGTAGAGATCATTACACTTCCCCCCCTGTGTAGAGATCATTACACTTCTCCCTGTGTAGAGATCATTACACTTCCCCCCTGTGTAGAGATCATTACACTTCCCCCCGTGTAGAGATCATTACACCTCCCCCTGTGTAGAGATCATTACCCTTCTCCCTGTGTAGAGATCATTACACTTCCCCCTGTGTAGAGATCATTACACTTCCCCCTGTGTAGAGATCATTACACTTCCCCCTGTGTAGAGATCATTACACTTCCCCCTGTGTAGAGATCATTACCCTTCCCCCTGTGTAGAGATCATTACCCTTCCCCCTGTGTAGAGATCATTACACTTCTCCCCGTGTAGAGATCATTGTAGAGTCCCCGTGTAGAGATCATTACACTTCTCCCCGTGTAGAGATCATTACACTTCCCCCCGTGTAGAGATCATTACACTTCCCCCCTGTGTAGAGATCATTACACTTCCCCCCTGTGTAGAGATCATTACCCTTCCCCCCTGTGTAGAGATCATTACACTCCCCCCCTGTGTAGAGATCATTACACTTCCCCCCTGTGTAGAGATCATTACACTTCCCCCCTGTGTAGAGATCATTACACTTCCCCCCGTGCAGAGATCATTACACTTCCCCCTGTGTAGAGATCATTACACTTCCCCCTGTGTAGAGATCATTACACTTCCCCCTGTGTAGAGATCATTACACTTCCCCCTGTGTAGAGATCATTACACTTCCCCCTGTGTAGAGATCATTACACTTCTCCCCTGTGTAGAGATCATTACACGTCCCTGTGTAGAGATCATTACCCTTCTCCCTGTGTAGAGATCATTACACTTCCCCCTGTGTAGAGATCATTACACTTCCCCCTGTGTAGAGATCATTACACTTCTCCCTGTGTAGAGATCATTACACTTCCCCCTGTGTAGAGATCATTACCCTTCTCCCTGTGTAGAGATCATTACACTTCTCCCCGTGTAGAGATCATTACACTTCCCCCCGTGTAGAGATCATTACACTTCCCCCCGTGTAGAGATCATTACACTTCTCCCCGTGTAGAGATCATTACACTTCCCCCCGTGTAGAGATCATTACACTTCCCCCCGTGTAGAGATCATTACACTTCCCCCCGTGTAGAGATCATTACACTTCCCCCCGTGTAGAGATCATTACACTTCCCCCTGTGTAGAGATCATTACACTTCTCCCCGTGTAGAGATCATTACACTTCCCCCCGTGTAGAGATCATTACACGTCCCCCCGTGTAGAGATCATTACACTTCCCCCTGTGTAGAGATCATTACACTTCTCCCTGTGTAGAGATCATTACACTTCCCCCTGTGTAGAGATCATTACACTTCCCCCTGTGTAGAGATCATTACACTTCCCCCTGTGTAGAGATCATTACACTTCCCCCTGTGTAGAGATCATTACACTTCTCCCCTGTGTAGAGATCATTACCCTTCTCCCTGTGTAGAGATCATTACACTTCTCCCCTGTGTAGAGATCATTACCCTTCTCCCTGTGTAGAGATCATTACACTTCCCCCCGTGTAGAGATCATTACACTTCCCCCCGTGTAGAGATCATTACACTTCCCCCCGTGTAGAGATCATTACACTTCCCCCCGTGTAGAGATCATTACACTTCTCCCTGTGTAGAGATCATTACACTTCTCCCCGTGTAGAGATCATTACACTTCCCCCCGTGTAGAGATCATTACACGTCCCCCCGTGTAGAGATCATTACACTTCCCCCTGTGTAGAGATCATTACACTTCCCCCTGTGTAGAGATCATTACACTTCTCCCTGTGTAGAGATCATTACACTTCTCCCTGTGTAGAGATCATTACACTTCCCCCTGTGTAGAGATCATTACACTTCCCCCTGTGTAGAGATCATTACACTTCTCCCTGTGTAGAGATCATTACACTTCTCCCTGTGTAGAGATCATTACACGTCCCCCCGTGTAGAGATCATTACACTTCCCCCTGTGTAGAGATCATTACACTTCCCCCTGTGTAGAGATCATTACACTTCTCCCTGTGTAGAGATCATTACACTTCTCCCTGTGTAGAGATCATTACACTTCCCCCTGTGTAGAGATCATTACACTTCCCCCTGTGTAGAGATCATTACACTTCCCCCTGTGTAGAGATCATTACACTTCCCCCTGTGTAGAGATCATTACACTTCCCCCCTGTGTAGAGATCATTACCCTTCTCCCTGTGTAGAGATCATTACACTTCCCCCCTGTGTAGAGATCATTACACTTCCCCCTGTGTAGAGATCATTACCCTTCTCCCTGTGTAGAGATCATTACCCTTCTCCCTGTGTAGAGATCATTACACTTCCCCCCTGTGTAGAGATCATTACCCTTCTCCCTGTGTAGAGATCATTACACTTCCCCCTGTGTAGAGATCATTACACTTCCCCTTGGATATAAAAAAAGGAAGGAATAAGGAAGGAATAAGTACAAAAATAAGTTCCAGAGACACTATTTGCTGATTGTTACAAAGAGGGGAACGTAAACAACTTTGTCCCCTCGAAGCCTACCATTCACTATGTACAGACCCAGCGTGCGACAGAGCTGCAGGAGTTGTGACCTGTTTTTGTTGGTTATGTTGTCGTAGTTGTGCCTAGGGGGGCATATGGGGGAGGGAATGCTGTCACCTCCAGGTAGGTGTTTGTCCCCCTGTGTGCTGAGGGTGTCAGGTTCTTGTCCAGTTCTGGCATTTAGGTCGCCACAGACTAGTACATGTCCCTGGGCCTGGAAATGGTTGATCTCCCCCTCAAGGATGGAGAAGCTGTTATCGTTAAAGTATGGGGATTCTAGTTGAGATTATTTATTGATTTATTTCTAGCTAGACTTAAAATGTTCCTGTTATGATTTCTTTAATAGAGTGGGTTAGGTCTGCTCTATACCAAACCCCCTGAGTCTCTTCCCTGTTTTACACCTGGTAGGTTTGTGGATAGGACTACCAGCTCTCTGTAACCTACATTTGCACAACTGAATGCCTTCAACTGAAATGTGTCTTCCTCATTTAACCCAACCCTTCTGAATCAGAGAGGTGCCGGGGGGCTGCCTTAATCGACCTCCACGTCTTCCTCATTTAACCCAACCCTTCTGAATCAGAGAGGTGCCGGGGGGCTGCCTTAATCGACCTCCACGTCTTCGTCCCCAGGCGAACAGTGGGTTAACTTCCTTGCTCAGGGGAAAAACAACAGATTTTAACCTTGTCAGCTTGTGCACTATATAGGGAATAGGGTTCCATTTGGGAATAGGGTTCCATTTGGAATTCATACCTAGATGCTGTAATTGAATCTACCCCTGTATGTGAATCTGATTGGATGTCCATCCATTTGACAGCACTCTCCTCTCCTAGAGAAGAATAACTGAATATAGGAACGTAATACTGAACGGACTCTAAACACTGTTACTGTGAAGAATCACATCTGGAATGATTAATGTTCCTTTCATTCTCTATGATGCTATATGTCAGTTTTTTTTTTTTTTTTTATTATTTTTTATTATTATTATTTTTTTTTTTTGGGGTGGATCAGCTTAATATTGCGGAAAGAATGTTGCTTCCAATGTAATTGTCTGCATCATTTCCAATCCCCCATATTTTTTTGGGTAAATATATATATCCATACACGCATGCATACATATATACATATATACATACACATACCTATATAGACATACATACTTTTTTAAAGAATATACCTTTATTATTATTCCCCGCAACCCTACCACCGCTCCCCCAATTGGAGTAAACTAATAAACACTTCTGCTTTTACCTTCAATTTATACATCTTATACCTATTTTACAGACACAGACTACTTTATAATAGTTCTCTCGTGTTTGTTCTTAGTCCTTCCTCTATTTCTGTTGTCCATCCAATTTTATTTCCACTTGTAACTGTGCTATTTCACAAAAGCTCCGCACCTATACAAATTTCACAGATCCCGTATGCCCTACATTGTTTATCTTGTTATTAGTCCCACCCTTCAGTTCCACTCAACCCTTCCCATCTATCTTCCAACATCATCCATTTCGGATTTTTATTTGCCATATATTTTTCAACTGTGCTGTGATGCTTCACAAAAGATTTGAACCTTCCTATTCTCATAGCTTCTACAGATTGTAAATTAAAAATAAACATTTTTGCTAAAATAATTATTATATTATTGATTGATTGACTATGGCTTTTCAAATCCCCCAGTATTGCTATCTGTAGCGTTAGTTCTAGGCAAATGTTGCAATTCTTCAGCCATTCCTGGACCTGTGACCAAAAACGAGCTACATATGGACAATACCAAAATAAATGATCTAATGACTCTGCCTCCTCACAACAGAATCTGCAGAGCTGGGAAGATTGTATACCCCATATATATAACATTCTATTAGTTGCAAGAATTTTGTACAGTAATTTAAATTGAAAAATTCGAAGTTTTGAATCCGGCGTTGTTTTGCGTATCAATTCATAAACCATGTGCCATGGAATGGGTACATCGAAAATCTCTTCCCAACTATTTTGCAATTTATATGGCACAGCTGTCAGTTTTTTGGTCCTTAAATGAAATTGGTATATGTTTTTATTTATCACACTTTTCTTTAACCATTTATGTTCTTTAATACAGGGCCGACATACAAGTTCCTTACTTTTTTCCCCTTCTACTTGCCTCTTCCATTTTTGTGGTAATGCTGCAATTAATTGGTTGTAATTTTGGGTAGAGCAGACATTTCCATATGTCTGTGTTAGCTGCATGTGTGACATAACTCCACCAGTCCTATTTATGATATCATTCACAAAAATTATACCTTTTTTAAACATTTCTTCGATAAATACAGTTTTTTTATCAATTACTATATTTGAATTTAACCACAAGATTTGTTGTACTATTTGTTCCGTCCTTTCAGGTGGATTAAACTGAAATTGCAACCAACTTTCTAAGGCTTGTTTAAAAAATAAGGATATTTTGGAGATTATTTCCTTTTCAAACAACCGAAAGTGAGCAGGTGTAATCTGAATAAAGGGAAAAAGGCCCTTCTTGAACATAGGATGAGACATTCGTACCAATTTACTAGAGAACCAGTTTGGATTTAAGTATAACTTTTGTATGACTGATGCCTTTAGTGAGAGGTCTAATGCTTTAATATTTAATAATTTCTGCCCTCCGAATTCATATTCGTTATATAAATAGGCCCTTTTAATTTTATCTGGCTTGCCGTTCCAAATAAAATGGAATATTTTTTGTTCATATAATTTAAAAAGCAGGTCACTAGGTGTAGGCAAAACCATAAGCAAATAGGTAAACTGTGATATGACTAAAGAGTTAATCAGGGTGATTTTTCCACAAATAGACAAGTATTTTCCTTTCCATGGTAGCAAGATCTTATCTATTTTTGCTAACTTTCTATAAAAATTTATTGGAGTGAGATCATTTCTTTCTTTTGGGATTTTTATACCGAGTATGTCCACATCTCCGTCAGACCATTTAATTGGTAAACTACATGGCAATATAAAATGTGTATTTTTTAGTGATCCAATACGTAATATGGTACATTTATCATAATTTGGTTTTAATCCAGAGAGGATAGCAAAGGTATCTAGATCCTCTATGAGGCCGTGGAGAGACTCTAGTTGTGGTTTTAAAAGAAAACATGAATCATCAGCGTACAATGACACCTTAGTTTTTAAGCCACGGATTTCTAATCCATTAATATTAATGTTTGATCTAATTTTAACAGCTAACATTTCGATGGCAATAATAAATAGATATGCCGATAGTGGACAACCTTGTTTTACTCCTCTAGATAGTTTAAAACTTTCTGAGATGTAGCCATTATTTACTATTTTACACCTAGGGTTACTATACATAATTTTAACCCATTTTATAAGAGATTCCCCAAAATTGAAATATTCTAGGCATTTATATATAAACTCCAGTCGTACTTTATCAAAAGCCTTTTCAAAATCAGCTATGAAAACCAGACCTGGTGTCCCCGATATTTCATAGTGTTCTATTGTTTCCAGTACTTGCCTTATATTATCTCCAATGTATCGTCCATGTAAAAAACCTGTCTGATTAGGATGAATAATATCTGACAAAACTTTTTTTATTCTATGCGCCAAGCATTTTGCTAGGATTTTTGCATCACAACACTGAAGTGTAAGAGGTCTCCAATTTTTTAATTGGACTGGATCTTTATATATACCACTTGGGTCCTGTTTCAGTAATAACGATATCAGACCTTCTTGTTGCGTGTCTGATAATCTACCATTTATATAGGAGTGGTTAAAACAAGCTAATAATGGTCCTTTGAGTATATCAAAAAAAGTTTTGTATACTTCCACTGGTATGCCATCCAGCCCTGGAGTTTTCCCATCCTTAAAGGCCCCAATTGCATCAAGCAGTTCCTCCTCTGTAATTTGGCCTTCACATGAGTCTTTCTGTACAGATGTTAATTTTACATTATTAATAGGAAAAAAATCCATACAATTAGTTTCAGTTAGTGGAGATGGAGGAGCCTGAAACGAAAACATATTCTTAAAGTACTTTACTTCCTCTTTCAAAATATCATTTGGTGAATCATGCGTGACTCCATCATTTGTAACAAGTTTTAATACATTTTTTTTGGTAGCATTTCTATATTGAAGATTGAAAAAGAATTTGGTGCATTTTTCCCCATATTCCATCCAGTTCGCTTTATTTTTATAATATATTACACTGGATCTTTCTTGAATAAGTTCCTCCATTTCTTTTTGTTTTTCCTCTAACTTATTCTGTGCCTCTATGGTACCGTTTTTATTGCTATCTAACTGTACTGTTAGTCCTTCAATTTCCTTTGTTAATATGGACTCTTTTGATCTAAATTCCCTTTGTTTTATAGATGAGTACTGAATTGCATGGCCTCTAAAGGCACACTTAAAAGTGTCCCATACAATAAGGGGATCTGCTGTACCTATGTTATGTCTGAAAAAGTCAGTTATAAAATCTTCTGTCCTAGTTCTAAACAATTTATCATCTAGTAGACTTTGATTAAATTTCCAATATCCTCGCCCACGTGGAAATTCTGTAAGAGAAATATATATGCCAATTATGTGATGATCCGACCGCATTCTGTCCCCTATCAACACTTTTTTAACTTTTGGTGCCAGAGAGAATGGTATAAGAAAGTAGTCAAGACGACTAGCTTGATTCAGCCTCCGCCATGTATATCTCACTAAATCAGGGTATTTAAGTCTCCATATATCCACTAATTCCAATATATCCATGACATTCATGATTTCCTTAAGTGCCTGAGGGTGATAGTTTGTAGTGTGAATTCCTTTCCGGTCTATAGAGGTATTTAAGACCGTATTAAAATCTCCCACTATAATAATAGAGTCTAGTGTTGCTTGTAGAGTTGATAAATTCTTATATATATTTTCAAAGAAGCTTGGATCATCATTATTCGGACCGTATAGGTTAACAAGCCATATTTGTTTATTGTCCAATAACATATTTAAAATAATCCATCTACCTTGAGGATCTGTTCGGACAATTTGCACATTTGGATCAAAATTATTGTTAATTAAAACGATCACCCCTTTTGAATTTCTTTGCCCATGGGAGAAATATATTTTGCCCCCCCAGTTCTTTTTCCACAAAACTTCATCTAAAACTGTTGAATGGGTTTCCTGTAAACAATAGATATTATAATCCTTCTCTTTTAGCCAGGTAAATACTGATCGTCTTTTCTTATTATCTGCTAAGCCATTACAATTGTAACTGGCTATACTTATTTCACCACTTACCATAATGAGACACACCTTTCATTCTTTTAATCAGAATATATTTTTGTAAACGTACTATTAAAAAGTAACCTAATGATTGAGTGTCTATATAGTTGTACCATGATATTTGCATTTCTACTAAGTAAACCTCCAATTGGTCCCTACTATTCCACCCGCTAAAAGGCCTCATCTCGAGATGGCTTGTCATCCCAATGCCCGGTAGACCACCCTCGACCCCCTGTATCCCATAGCCCTGAACCGACTGGGATCCATTCTTTGAAAAGAGCATACAGTGCCATTTACCGAATTGAAGAAGATCAATTACCATATGCATTTCCATTGCCCTCACCTCGATTTGTATTATATATATCTGTGGATCATCCTCTATTGTCCCTAACATCTTTTACTTCTTCCTTCGCAACAGTTGTGGGATACACACATACACCCACACACACTCAGCCCTTACCCCCACACAACCATAAGCTCACTTTCTCAACAATTGCACCATCCCAGAGCCCAACTCAAAATGGGTCATGATTAACAAATGCACTTGCAGTTGCAGCTGCATGAGAAGGCCTGCAAGACCGCACAAAAAATTAGCAAAAATTGAGAGATTTATTTACCATTGTCATATCCTAGATAATGGAGGTCAAATGTACACCTTATTCCTGAAACACCCACAATACGGCCACCCGTCATGACCATGTCCCCACGCATCTCCATGCAGTCCGACTTTGATTTTGTGCCGCCAGGGCCACAATAATATACCCCCTCTCTGAATGTCCGAGTGTGACCCCCTCCCCATGGGTTACTGCAGCTAGTGTTGCCAGCACTGCCACTGCCTGGGTGGGGGCACCCCACCGGAATCCCCACCGGCTAGGTACAAGGTCGTCAAGGTTCTCATTAGCAGCTTTGAGAATTTCCTTGTATATTATGCTCTCCCTTTATGGGGCTTTGGCTTTGCAGGACCAACCCTGCCAAGCAGGCTCAGAATCTTGAGGGGGCAGTGCTGCTCTTGGTCTCTGACCTCATTTTAGCTGCATACAGACCGCTTACAGCGGGCACATAAAACAGTTAGGGACTTCTCCTTAGTATCTGGGTCATTCAGGTGGGTGTCTAGGGTATAGTGCCATGGACCGTACCATTAAAATAGGATAATAAATAATTAGATATAATTTATAAAAAAATAAATAAAAAATGTAGTTCTCCATGATAGGACAATAAATAAATAAGACGTATAATTCATTATAAAAGTATATCCATCATCTGAACAACATTGAAAGCCCTCTCATACCCGGCTCACAGCAATACATTGGCTCTGGGATATGCAACCATTTCATTACTCACTCACTCAACTTTCCAAACATAACAAATAAAATAAAAAATAAACACAAACCATACCATCCACACATACTGTGCCTTCTGTTTACTTAGTTTTTATCTTCACTATGTTGAATTAGTGCTTGTGTGTTTAATTAGTTATATGTGAAGATTTATAGAAAAGCTATATTTTTTGTTGTATTGTTACAATCAGTAACCGGGCTTGAATTGTGTTTATTTCCCTCGTCTATGAGAACTTTGTAATTTTTAAAATAACCATGGAGTAGTCTTTGTGTCTCTGAACAACTGGTTATCAATATATAGTTTATCAACGACGAGAGCTACTCGTTTCGCTTTTAATCTATTTTCTTTGAAAATTGGATACAGAACTTTGCGCCGTTCTGCAATTTCCTTCGGAAACTGATCATTCATGCCAATTTTGGTCCCACAACTGAATGCCTTCAACTGAAATGTGTCTTCCTCATTTAACCCAACCCCCCTCTGAATCAGAGAGGTGAGGGGGGGCTGCCTTAATCGACCTCCACGTCTTCCTCATTTAACCCAACCCTTCTGAATCAGAGAGGTGAGGGGGGGCTGCCTTAATCGACCTCCACGTCTTCCTCATTTAACCCAACCCTTCTGAATCAGAGAGGTGCCGGGGGGCTGCCTTAATCGACCTCCACGTCTTCGTCCCCAGGCGAACAGTGGGTTAACTTCCTTGCTCAGGGGAAAAACAACAGATTTTAACCTTGTCAGCTTGTGCACTATATAGGGAATAGGGTTCCATTTGGGAATAGGGTTCCATTTGGAATTCATACCTAGATGCTGTAATTGAATCTACCCCTGTATGTGAATCTGATTGGATGTCCATCCATTTGACAGCACTCTCCTCTCCTAGAGAAGAATAACTGAATATAGGAACGTAATACTGAACGGACTCTAAACACTGTTACTGTGAAGAATCACATCTGGAATGATTAATGTTCCTTTCATTCTCTATGATGCTATATGTCAGTTTACCTTCGTGGCAACATCATCCTTTCACCTCGGGCTCCTCCTAATGCTGTGTATAGTGTACTAGTGTTTACAGGTCTGTGAGCTCAATGGGAAGAGTCCCCCAGATAACAATGTTTTGATTTAGAAAATATATAGATTAATTTTTTAAAACTCTGCATTGTTGGGAATGGGTTCGTAAGTAAGCTATCACGGTCAAGTCTACACCTGTTGTATCCGGCGCATGTGACAAATAACATTTGATTTGAACAATCAAGATATCGTTGAGTACAATTAGTCTCAATCTCTGTCCGTTGTTATGATAAGTGACTGAAAAGGTCCTGTAGATAAAACAGGGACCCACAGTTAACAATCCAAGAAGAAGAAGAATAAGTAGTCTACTGACCATTTCCGAGGGGGTAAACGTTACCCTGTTGCCGTCGAACTTGGCCGCCCTGTCATTGTTGACCTTCTCTGCTTTCTCTGCCAACTTCTTCTGCATCTGATAGCCCCGTCCGAAGAAGATATAGTTGACGAAGGCGTACTCCAGCAGGGCCAGGAAGACGAACACAAAGCAGGTCATCAGGTACATGTCTATGGCCTTGACGTAGGGGATCTTAGGGAGCGTCTCTCTCAGATGGGTGTTGATGGTGGTCATGGTCAGCACCGTGGTGATACCTGGAGCGGAAAGTTCCTTGGTTTGAAACATAGGCATAATGGCACAAGAAAATATCTGTGGTTTAAGCTGATTTACTTCCCCTCTGGGATATTGGGGTTTATTGACAAAAACTAAATCTAATAAACTTGGTCAGTATAGATGGTCAATACCCAGATCCTATTTATCTGGAAATAATCCTATTTACACAAGTGGGTTCTAAGTAGAGCCATTCAAATAAGGTAGGCAAAGATGATGTTTCTCTTAACAGGGTGATTGAGCCCTTTTACATTCCAGGTAGTGAAGCAACGTGTATTATTTGGTTGACCAGTCATTATAGTAATCTAATAAGGTAGACAAACTTCAGCTTTAGAATTAAAATGATCGATTCACACAAAGTCAACATAGAGGATATAACACAACCTAAACTAACAGTAACTTTGAGAGAGACAGCATCCATGAACAGCTATTTCTGACCCTTTGAGGCTTATTGTTAGTCAAAAGAAAATCAATATCATTGAAAGTCATGCAGAAGCCTAGAATGCCTCTCACCTCCCATCCTCATATATACTGTACCAGTCACATACTGTACATCCTCATATATACTGTACCAGTCACATACTGTACATCCTCATATATACTGTACCAGTCACATACTGTACATCCTCATATATACTGTACATCCTCATATATACTGTACCAGTCACATACTGTACATCCTCATATATACTGTACCAGTCACATACTGTACATCCTCATATATACTGTACCAGTCACATACTGTACATCCTCATATATACTGTACCAGTCACATACTGTACATCCTCATATATACTGTACCAGTCACATACTGTACATCCTCATATATACTGTACATCCTCATATATACTGTACCAGTCACATACTGTACATCCTCATATATACTGTACCAGTCACATACTGTACATCCTCATATATACTGTACCAGTCACATACTGTACATCCTCATATATACTGTACCAGTCACATACTGTACATCCTCATATATACATAGGGAATAGGGCTCTGGTCTATAGTAGTGCACTATGTAGGGAATAGGGCTCTGGTCTATAGTAGTGCACTATGTAGGGAATAGGGCTCTGGTCTATAGTAGTGCACTATGTAGGGAATAGGGCTCTGGTCTATAGTAGTGCACTATGTAGGGAATAGGGCTCTGGTCTATAGTAGTGCACTATATAGGGAATAGGGCTCTGGTCTATAGTAGTGCACTATATAGGGAATAGGGCTCTGGTCTATAGTAGTACACTATATAGGGAATAGGGTTCTGGTCTAAAGTAGTGCACTACATAGGGGATATGGTGCCATTCTGGATGCAGATATACAGGTAACTGCCAAGATAAATGAATACCTGAGTAAATGAGGGATATACAGTACTTTGAAAGCAGGTGCTTCCACACAGGTGTTGTTCCTGAGTTAATTAAACAATTAACATCCCAGCATGCTTAGGGGTCATGTATAAAAATGACCAGTTGCCCATTATTTAGGTTACCATGGCGAGAAGTGATCTCAGTGAGTTTCACAGGGGGTGTAGCCCTATCCAATCACAGCTCAGCATTTCATATACAGGGGGTGTAGCCCTATCCAATCACAGTGACTTATCTAATAAACTCAAACTGTTTAGGTAGCCTTTTCCACTTCAATATGGATTTGAAATGACATATTTTGTCTTGACTGATAACCATTATAGATTTGAGCAACAAGTTGTGTTGCTGTAAATGCTGTAAATAGAGAGGAGAGGATGTGTTCTGACAGATGAGACGTTGAGGATAAATAGAGAGGAGAGGATGTGTTCTGACAGATGAGACGTTGAGGATGCTGTAAATAGAGAGGAGAGGATGTGTTCTGACAGATGAGACGTTGAGGATAAATAGAGAGGAGAGGATGTGTTCTGACAGATGAGACGTTGAGGATGCTGTAAATAGAGAGGAGAGGATGTGTTCTGACAGATGAGACGTTGAGGATGCTGTAAATAGAGAGGAGAGGATGTGTTCTGACAGATGAGACGTTGAGGATGCTGTAAATAGAGAGGGGAGGATGTGTTCTGACAGATGAGACGTTGAGGATGCTGTAAATAGAGAGGAGAGGATGTGTTCTGACAGATGAGACGTTGAGGATGCTGTAAATAGAGAGGAGAGGATGTGATCTGACAGATGAGACGTTGAGGATGCTGTAAATAGAGAGGAGAGGATGTGTTCTGACAGATGAGACGTTGAGGATGCTGTAAATAGAGAGGAGAGGATGTGTTCTGACAGATGAGACGTTGAGGATGCTGTAAATAGAGAGGAGAGGATGTGTTCTGACAGATGAGACGTTGAGGATGCTGTAAATAGAGAGGAGAGGATGTGTTCTGACAGATGAGACGTTGAGGATGCTGTAAATAGAGAGGAGAGGATGTGTTCTGACAGATGAGACGTTGAGGATGCTGTAAATAGAGAGGAGAGGATGTGTTCTGACAGATGAGACGTTGAGGATGCTGTAAATAGAGAGGAGAGGATGTGTTCTGACAGATGAGACGTTGAGGATGCTGTAAATAGAGAGGAGAGGATGTGATCTGACAGATGAGACGTTGAGGATGCTGTAAATAGAGAGGAGAGGATGTGTTCTGACAGATGAGACGTTGAGGATGCTGTAAATAGAGAGGAGAGGATGTGTTCTGACAGATGAGACGTTGAGGATGCTGTAAATAGAGAGGAGAGGATGTGTTCTGACAGATGAGACGTTGAGGATGCTGTAAATAGAGAGGAGAGGATGTGTTCTGACAGATGAGACGTTGAGGATGCTGTAAATAGAGAGGAGAGGATGTGTTCTGACAGATGAGACGTTGAGGATGCTGTAAATAGAGAGGAGAGGATGTGATCTGACAGATGAGACGTTGAGGATGCTGTAAATAGAGAGGAGAGGATGTGTTCTGACAGATGAGACGTTGAGGATGCTGTAAATAGAGAGGAGAGGATGTGTTCTGACAGATGAGACGTTGAGGATGCTGTAAATAGAGAGGAGAGGATGTGTTCTGACAGATGAGACGTTGAGGATGCTGTAAATAGAGAGGAGAGGATGTGTTCTGACAGATGAGACGTTGAGGATAAATAGAGAGGAGAGGATGTGTTCTGACAGATGAGACGTTGAGGATGCTGTAAATAGAGAGGAGAGGATGTGTTCTGACAGATGAGACGTTGAGGATGCTGTAAATAGAGAGGAGAGGATGTGTTCTGACAGATGAGACGTTGAGGATGCTGTAAATAGAGAGGGGAGGATGTGTTCTGACAGATGAGACGTTGAGGATGCTGTAAATAGAGAGGAGAGGATGTGTTCTGACAGATGAGACGTTGAGGATGCTGTAAATAGAGAGGAGAGGATGTGTTCTGACAGATGAGACGTTGAGGATGCTGTAAATAGAGAGGAGAGGATGTGTTCTGACAGATGAGACGTTGAGGATGCTGTAAATAGAGAGGGGAGGATGTGTTCTGACAGATGAGACGTTGAGGATGCTGTAAATAGAGAGGAGAGGATGTGTTCTGACAGATGAGACGTTGAGGATGCTGTAAATAGAGAGGAGAGGATGTGTTCTGACAGATGAGACGTTGAGGATGCTGTAAATAGAGAGGAGAGGATGTGTTCTGACAGATGAGACGTTGAGGATGCTGTAAATAGAGAGGAGAGGATGTGTTCTGACAGATGAGACGTTGAGGATAAATAGAGAGGAGAGGATGTGTTCTGACAGATGAGACGTTGAGGATGCTGTAAATAGAGAGGAGAGGATGTGTTCTGACAGATGAGACGTTGAGGATGCTGTAAATAGAGAGGAGAGGATGTGTTCTGACAGATGAGACGTTGAGGATGCTGTAAATAGAGAGGAGAGGATGTGTTCTGACAGATGAGACGTTGAGGATGCTGTAAATAGAGAGGAGAGGATGTGTTCTGACAGATGAGACGTTGAGGATGCTGTAAATAGAGAGGAGAGGATGTGTTCTGACAGATGAGACGTTGAGGATAAATAGAGAGGAGAGGATGTGTTCTGACAGATGAGACGTTGAGGATGCTGTAAATAGAGAGGAGAGGATGTGTTCTGACAGATGAGACGTTGAGGATGCTGTAAATAGAGAGGAGAGGATGTGTTCTGACAGATGAGACGTTGAGGATGCTGTAAATAGAGAGGAGAGGATGTGTTCTGACAGATGAGACGTTGAGGATAAATAGAGAGGAGAGGATGTGTTCTGACAGATGAGACGTTGAGGATGCTGTAAATAGAGAGGAGAGGATGTGTTCTGACAGATGAGACGTTGAGGATAAATAGAGAGGAGAGGATGTGTTCTGACAGATGAGACGTTGAGGATGCTGTAAATAGAGAGGAGAGGATGTGTTCTGACAGATGAGACGTTGAGGATGCTGTAAATAGAGAGGAGAGGATGTGATCTGACAGATGAGACGTTGAGGATGCTGTAAATAGAGAGGGGAGGATGTGTTCTGACAGATGAGACGTTGAGGATGCTGTAAATAGAGAGGAGAGGATGTGTTCTGACAGATGAGACGTTGAGGATGCTGTAAATAGAGAGGAGAGGATGTGTTCTGACAGATGAGATGTTGAGGAGGCTGTAAATAGAGAGGGGAGGATGTGTTCTGACAGATGAGACGTTGAGGATGCTGTAAATAGAGAGGAGAGGATGTGTTCTGACAGATGAGACGTTGAGGATGCTGTAAATAGAGAGGAGAGGATGTGTTCTGACAGATGAGACGTTGAGGATGCTGTAAATAGAGAGGAGAGGATGTGTTCTGACAGATGAGACGTTGAGGATGCTGTAAATAGAGAGGAGAGGATGTGTTCTGACAGATGAGACGTTGAGGATGCTGTAAATAGAGAGGAGAGGATGTGATCTGACAGATGAGACGTTGAGGATGCTGTAAATAGAGAGGAGAGGATGTGTTCTGACAGATGAGACGTTGAGGATGCTGTAAATAGAGAGGAGAGGATGTGTTCTGACAGATGAGACGTTGAGGATGCTGTAAATAGAGAGGAGAGGATGTGTTCTGACAGATGAGACGTTGAGGATGCTGTAAATAGAGAGGAGAGGATGTGTTCTGACAGATGAGACATTGAGGATGCTGTAAATAGAGAAGAGAGGATGTGTTCTGACAGATGAGACGTTGAGGATGCTGTAAATAGAGAGGAGAGGATGTGTTCTGACAGATGAGACGTTGAGGATGCTGTAAATAGAGAGGAGAGGATGTGTTCTGACAGATGAGACGTTGAGGATGCTGTAAATAGAGAGGGGAGGATGTGTTCTGACAGATGAGACGTTGAGGATGCTGTAAATAGAGAGGAGAGGATGTGTTCTGACAGATGAGACGTTGAGGATGCTGTAAATAGAGAGGGGAGGATGTGTTCTGACAGATGAGACGTTGAGGATGCTGTAAATAGAGAGGAGAGGATGTGTTCTGACAGATGAGACGTTGAGGATGCTGTAAATAGAGAGGAGAGGATGTGTTCTGACAGATGAGACGTTGAGGATGCTGTAAATAGAGAGGAGAGGATGTGTTCTGACAGATGAGACGTTGAGGATGCTGTAAATAGAGAGGAGAGGATGTGTTCTGACAGATGAGACGTTGAGGATGCTGTAAATAGAGAGGAGAGGATGTGTTCTGACAGATGAGACGTTGAGGATGCTGTAAATAGAGAGGAGAGGATGTGTTCTGACAGATGAGACGTTGAGGATGCTGTAAATAGAGAGGAGAGGATGTGTTCTGACAGATGAGACGTTGAGGATGCTGTAAATAGAGAGGAGAGGATGTGTTCTGACAGATGAGACGTTGAGGATGCTGTAAATAGAGAGGAGAGGATGTGTTCTGACAGATGAGACGTTGAGGATGCTGTAAATAGAGAGGAGAGGATGTGTTCTGACAGATGAGACGTTGAGGAGGCTGTAAATAGAGAGGAGAGGATGTGTTCTGACAGATGAGACGTTGAGGATGCTGTAAATAGAGAGGAGAGGATGTGTTCTGACAGATGAGACGTTGAGGATAAATAGAGAGGAGAGGATGTGTTCTGACAGATGAGACGTTGAGGATGCTGTAAATAGAGAGGAGAGGATGTGTTCTGACAGATGAGACGTTGAGGATGCTGTAAATAGAGAGGAGAGGATGTGTTCTGACAGATGAGACGTTGAGGATGCTGTAAATAGAGAGGAGAGGATGTGTTCTGACAGATGAGACGTTGAGGATGCTGTAAATAGAGAGGAGAGGATGTGTTCTGACAGATGAGACGTTGAGGATAAATAGAGAGGAGAGGATGTGTTCTGACAGATGAGACGTTGAGGATGCTGTAAATAGAGAGGAGAGGATGTGTTCTGACAGATGAGACGTTGAGGATGCTGTAAATAGAGAGGGGAGGATGTGTTCTGACAGATGAGACGTTGAGGATGCTGTAAATAGAGAGGAGAGGATGTGTTCTGACAGATGAGACGTTGAGGATGCTGTAAATAGAGAGGAGAGGATGTGTTCTGACAGATGAGACGTTGAGGATAAATAGAGAGGAGAGGATGTGTTCTGACAGATGAGACGTTGAGGATGCTGTAAATAGAGAGGAGAGGATGTGTTCTGACAGATGAGACGTTGAGGATGCTGTAAATAGAGAGGAGAGGATGTGTTCTGACAGATGAGACGTTGAGGATGCTGTAAATAGAGAGGAGAGGATGTGTTCTGACAGATGAGACGTTGAGGATGCTGTAAATAGAGAGGAGAGGATGTGTTCTGACAGATGAGACGTTGAGGATAAATAGAGAGGAGAGGATGTGTTCTGACAGATGAGACGTTGAGGATGCTGTAAATAGAGAGGAGAGGATGTGTTCTGACAGATGAGACGTTGAGGATGCTGTAAATAGAGAGGGGAGGATGTGTTCTGACAGATGAGACGTTGAGGATGCTGTAAATAGAGAGGAGAGGATGTGTTCTGACAGATGAGACGTTGAGGATGCTGTAAATAGAGAGGAGAGGATGTGTTCTGACAGATGAGACGTTGAGGATAAATAGAGAGGAGAGGATGTGTTCTGACAGATGAGACGTTGAGGATGCTGTAAATAGAGAGGAGAGGATGTGTTCTGACAGATGAGACGTTGAGGATGCTGTAAATAGAGAGGAGAGGATGTGTTCTGACAGATGAGACGTTGAGGATGCTGTAAATAGAGAGGAGAGGATGTGTTCTGACAGATGAGACGTTGAGGATGCTGTAAATAGAGAGGAGAGGATGTGTTCTGACAGATGAGACGTTGAGGATGCTGTAAATAGAGAGGAGAGGATGTGTTCTGACAGATGAGACGTTGAGGATGCTGTAAATAGAGAGGAGAGGATGTGTTCTAACAGATGAGACGTTGAGGATGCTGTAAATAGAGAGGAGAGGATGTGTTCTGACAGATGAGACGTTGAGGATGCTGTAAATAGAGAGGAGAGGATGTGTTCTGACAGATGAGACGTTGAGGATGCTGTAAATAGAGAGGAGAGGATGTGTTCTGACAGATGAGACGTTGAGGATGCTGTAAATAGAGAGGAGAGGATGTGTTCTGACAGATGAGACGTTGAGGATGCTGTAAATAGAGAGGAGAGGATGTGTTCTGACAGATGAGACGTTGAGGATGCTGTAAATAGAGAGGAGAGGATGTGTTCTGACAGATGAGACGTTGAGGATGCTGTAAATAGAGAGGAGAGGATGTGTTCTGACAGATGAGACGTTGAGGATAAATAGAGAGGAGAGGAAGTGTTCTGACAGATGAGACGTTGAGGATGCTGTAAATAGAGAGGGGAGGATGTGTTCTGACAGATGAGACGTTGAGGATAAATAGAGAGGAGAGGATGTGTTCTGACAGATGAGACGTTGAGGATGCTGTAAATAGAGAGGGGAGGATGTGTTCTGACAGATGAGACGTTGAGGATGCTGTAAATAGAGAGGAGAGGATGTGTTCTGACAGATGAGACGTTGAGGATGCTGTAAATAGAGAGGAGAGGATGTGTTCTGACAGATGAGACGTTGAGGATAAATAGAGAGGAGAGGATGTGTTCTGACAGATGAGACGTTGAGGATGCTGTAAATAGAGAGGAGAGGATGTGTTCTGACAGATGAGACGTTGAGGATGCTGTAAATAGAGAGGAGAGGATGTGTTCTGACAGATGAGACGTTGAGGATGCTGTAAATAGAGAGGAGAGGATGTGTTCTGACAGATGAGACGTTGAGGATGCTGTAAATAGAGAGGAGAGGATGTGTTCTGACAGATGAGACGTTGAGGATGCTGTAAATAGAGAGGAGAGGATGTGTTCTGACAGATGAGACGTTGAGGATGCTGTAAATAGAGAGGAGAGGATGTGTTCTAACAGATGAGACGTTGAGGATGCTGTAAATAGAGAGGAGAGGATGTGTTCTGACAGATGAGACGTTGAGGATGCTGTAAATAGAGAGGAGAGGATGTGTTCTGACAGATGAGACGTTGAGGATGCTGTAAATAGAGAGGAGAGGATGTGTTCTGACAGATGAGACGTTGAGGATGCTGTAAATAGAGAGGAGAGGATGTGTTCTGACAGATGAGACGTTGAGGATGCTGTAAATAGAGAGGAGAGGATGTGTTCTGACAGATGAGACGTTGAGGATGCTGTAAATAGAGAGGAGAGGATGTGTTCTGACAGATGAGACGTTGAGGATGCTGTAAATAGAGAGGAGAGGATGTGTTCTGACAGATGAGACGTTGAGGATGCTGTAAATAGAGAGGAGAGGATGTGTTCTGACAGATGAGACGTTGAGGATGCTGTAAATAGAGAGGAGAGGATGTGTTCTGACAGATGAGACGTTGAGGATGCTGTAAATAGAGAGGAGAGGATGTGTTCTGACAGATGAGACGTTGAGGATGCTGTAAATAGAGAGGAGAGGATGTGTTCTGACAGATGAGACGTTGAGGATGCTGTAAATAGAGAGGAGAGGATGTGTTCTGACAGATGAGACGTTGAGGATGCTGTAAATAGAGAGGAGAGGATGTGTTCTGACAGATGAGACGTTGAGGATGCTGTAAATAGAGAGGAGAGGATGTGTTCTGACAGATGAGACGTTGAGGATGCTGTAAATAGAGAGGAGAGGATGTGTTCTGACAGATGAGACGTTGAGGATGCTGTAAATAGAGAGGGGAGGATGTGTTCTGACAGATGAGACGTTGAGGATGCTGTAAATAGAGAGGAGAGGATGTGTTCTGACAGATGAGACGTTGAGGATGCTGTAAATAGAGAGGGGAGGATGTGTTCTGACAGATGAGACGTTGAGGATGCTGTAAATAGAGAGGGGAGGATGTGTTCTCACAGATGAGACGTTGAGGATGCTGTAAATAGAGAGGAGAGGATGTGTTCTGACAGATGAGACGTTGAGGATGCTGTAAATAGAGAGGAGAGGATGTGTTCTGACAGATGAGACGTTGAGGATGCTGTAAATAGAGAGGAGAGGATGTGATCTGACAGATGAGACGTTGAGGATAAATAGAGAGGAGAGGATGTGTTCTGACAGATGAGACGTTGAGGATGCTGTAAATAGAGAGGAGAGGATGTGTTCTGACAGATGAGACGTTGAGGATGCTGTAAATAGAGAGGAGAGGATGTGTTCTGACAGATGAGACGTTGAGGATGCTGTAAATAGAGAGGAGAGGATGTGTTCTGACACATGAGACGTTGAGGATGCTGTAAATAGAGAGGAGAGGATGTGTTCTGACAGATGAGACGTTGAGGATGCTGTAAATAGAGAGGAGAGGATGTGTTCTGACAGATGAGACGTTGAGGATGCTGTAAATAGAGAGGGGAGGATGTGTTCTGACAGATGAGACGTTGAGGATGCTGTAAATAGAGAGGAGAGGATGTGTTCTGACAGATGAGACGTTGAGGATAAATAGAGAGGAGAGGATGTGATCTGACAGATGAGACGTTGAGGATGCTGTAAATAGAGAGGAGAGGATGTGTTCTGACAGATGAGACGTTGAGGATGCTGTAAATAGAGAGGAGAGGATGTGTTCTGACAGATGAGACGTTGAGGATAAATAGAGAGGAGAAGATGTGTTCTGACAGATGAGATGTTGAGGATGCTGTAAATAGAGAGGAGAGGATGTGTTCTGACAGATGAGACGTTGAGGATGCTGTAAATAGAGAGGAGAGGATGTGTTCTGACAGATGAGACGTTGAGGATGCTGTAAATAGAGAGGAGAGGATGTGTTCTGACAGATGAGACGTTGAGGATGCTGTAAATAGAGAGGAGAGGATGTGTTCTGACAGATGAGACGTTGAGGATGCTGTAAATAGAGAGGAGAGGATGTGTTCTGACAGATGAGACGTTGAGGATGCTGTAAATAGAGAGGAGAGGATGTGTTCTGACAGATGAGACGTTGAGGATGCTGTAAATAGAGAGGAGAGGATGTGATCTGACAGATGAGACGTTGAGGATGCTGTAAATAGAGAGGAGAGGATGTGTTCTGACAGATGAGACGTTGAGGATGCTGTAAATAGAGAGGAGAGGATGTGTTCTGACAGATGAGACGTTGAGGATGCTGTAAATAGAGAGGAGAGGATGTGTTCTGACAGATGAGACGTTGAGGATAAATAGAGAGGAGAGGATGTGTTCTGACAGATGAGACGTTGAGGATGCTGTAAATAGAGAGGAGAGGATGTGTTCTGACAGATGAGACGTTGAGGATGCTGTAAATAGAGAGGAGAGGATGTGTTCTGACAGATGAGACGTTGAGGATAAATAGAGAGGAGAGGATGTGTTCTGACAGATGAGACGTTGAGGATGCTGTAAATAGAGAGGAGAGGATGTGTTCTGACAGATGAGACGTTGAGGATGCTGTAAATAGAGAGGAGAGGATGTGTTCTGACAGATGAGACGTTGAGGATAAATAGAGAGGAGAGGATGTGTTCTGACAGATGAGACGTTGAGGATGCTGTAAATAGAGAGGAGAGGATGTGTTCTGACAGATGAGACGTTGAGGATGCTGTAAATAGAGAGGAGAGGATGTGTTCTGACAGATGAGACGTTGAGGATGCTGTAAATAGAGAGGAGAGGATGTGTTCTGACAGATGAGACGTTGAGGATAAATAGAGAGGAGAGGATGTGTTCTGACAGATGAGACGTTGAGGGTTATAATAAATACCGCTTTGAGGTCATACAAGCAAACCACACACTCCCATGTGTCCAAATGTGCATTTCACATGTCCATATCTGAAAACTCATGTCAATTACAATATCAACATTTATGATCGCTATGTTTGATCCACAGTTACAGGATGATGTGTTATACGCTGGGTTGTCCTGAACAGAAGGAGGCTATATACAGGGGGTACCGGTACAGAGTCAATGTGGAGGCTATATACAGGGGGTACCGGTACAGAGTCAATGTGGAGGCTATATACAGGGGGTACTGGTACAGAGTCAATGTGGAGACTATATACAGGGGGTACCGGTACAGAGTCAATGTGGAGGCTATATACAGGGGGTACCGGTACAGAGTCAATGTGGAGGCTATATACAGGGGGTACCGGTACAGAGTCAATGTGGAGGCTATATACAGGGGGTACCGGTACAGAGTCAATGTGGAGGCTATATACAGGGGGTACCGGTACAGAGTCAATGTGGAGGCTATATACAGGGGGTACCTGTACAGAGTCAATGTGGAGACTATATACAGGGGGTACCGGTACAGAGTCAATGTGGAGGCTATATACAGGAGGTACCGGTACAGAGTCAATGTGGAGGCTATATACAGGGTGTTACGGTACTGAGTCAATGTGGAGGCTATATACAGGGGGTACCGGTACAGAGTCAATGTGGAGGCTATATACAGGGGGTACCGGTACAGAGTCAATGTGGAGGCTATATACAGGGTGTTACGGTACAGAGTCAATGTGGAGGCTATATACAGGGGGTACCGGTACAGAGTCAATGTGGAGGTTATATACAGGGGGTACCGGTACAGAGTCAATGTGGAGGCTATATACAGGGGGTACCGGTACAGAGTCAATGTGGAGGTTATAAACAGGGTGTTACGGTACTGAGTCAATGTGGAGGCTATATACAGGGGGTACCGGTACAGAGTCAATGTGGAGGCTATATACAGGGGGTACCGGTACAGAGTCAATGTGGAGGTTATATACAGGGTGTTACGGTACAGAGTCAATGTGGAGGCTGTATACAGGGGGTACCGGTACAGAGTCAATGTGGAGGCTATATACAGGGAGTACTGGTACAGAGTCAATGTGGAGGCTATATACAGGAGGTACCGGTACAGAGTCAATGTGGAGGCTATATACAGGGGGTACCGGTACAGAGTCAATGTGGAGGCTATATACAGGGAGTACTGGTACAGAGTCAATGTGGAGGCTATATATAGGGGGGGTACCGGTACAGAGTCAATGTGGAGACTATATACAGGGGGTACCGGTACAGAGTCAATGTGGAGGCTATATACAGGAGGTACCGGTACAGAGTCAATGTGGAGGCTATATACAGGGGGGTACCGGTACAGAGTCAATGTGGAGGCTATATACAGGGAGTTACGGTACAGAGTCAATGTGGAGGCTATATACAGGGTGTTACGGTACAGAGTCAATGTGGAGGCTATATACAGGGTATTACGGTACAGAGTCAATGTGGAGGCTATATACAGGGGGTACCGCTACTGAGTCAATTTGGAGACTATATACAGGGTCTTACGGTACAGAGTCAATGTGGAGGCTATATACAGGGGGTACCGGTACAGAGTCAATGTGGAGGCTATATACAGGGGGTACCGGTACAGAGTCAATGTGGAGGCTATATACAGGGTGTTACGGTACAGGGTCAATGTGGAGGCTCTATACAGGGGGTACCGGTACAGAGTCAATGTGGAGACTATATACAGGAGGTACCGGTACAGAGTCAATGTGGAGGCTATATACAGGGGGTACCGGTACAGAGTCAATGTGGAGGCTATATACAGGGGGTACCGGTACAGAGTCAATGTGGAGGCTATATACAGGGGGTACCGGTACAGAGTCAATGTGGAGGCTATATACAGGGTATTACGGTACTGAGTCAATGTGGAGGCTATATACAGGGTGTACCGGTACAGAGTCAATGTGGAGGCTATATACAGGGTATTACGGTACAGAGTCAATGTGGAGGCTATATACAGGGGGTACCGCTACTGAGTCAATTTGGAGACTATATACAGGGTCTTACGGTACAGAGTCAATGTGGAGGCTATATACAGGGGGTAACGGTACAGAGTCAATGTGGAGGCTATATACAGGGGGTACCGGTACAGAGTCAATGTGGAGGCTATATACAGGGGGGCACCGGTACAGAGTCAATGTGGAAACTGTATACAGGGGGGGTACCGGTACAGAGTCAATGCGCGGGGGCACCGGTTAGTCGAGGTAATTGAGGTAATATGTACATGTATGTAGAGTTATTAAAGTGACTATGCATTGATAATAACAGAGAGTAGCAGCAGCGTAAAAGGGGGGGATGGCAATGCAGTAGTCTTATGGCTTGGGGGTAGAAGCTGTTCAGAAGCCTCTTGAACCTAGGCTTGGCGCTCCGGTACCGCTTGCCGTGCGGTAGCAGAGAGAAAGCCTTGTGAAAGCCTAACACTGTAAGATCATATTTTATAACTTAGCTAGGCATGTTGGCAGTAGAATACGCTTTCAAATCATGTCCACCTGACCTGGATTGAGATTTAATGGAACCAGACTGTGATTCCTAATGGAACCAGACTGTGATTCCTAATGGAACCAGACTGTGATTCCTAATGGAACCAGACTGTGATTCCTAATGGAACCAGACTGTGATTTCTAATGGAACAAGACTGTGATTTCTAATGGAACCAGACTGTGATTCCTAATGGAACCAGACCACTGCTCTATCAGAGTAGTGATACTATCCAGAGCAGTGGTACTATCCAGAGTAGTGATACTATCCAGAGTAGTGATACTATCCAGAGTAGTGATACTATCCAGAGTAGTGATACTATCCAGAGTAGTGATACTAACCAGAGCAGTGATACTATCCAGAGTAGTGATACTATCAAGAGTAGTGATACTATCCAGAGCAGTGATACTATCCAGAGATACTATCCAGAGTAGAGATACTATCCAGAGTAGTGATACTATCCAGAGTAGTGATACTAGACAGAGCAGTGATACTATCCAGAGCAGTGATACTATCCAGAGTAGTGATACTATCAAGAGTAGTGATACTATCCAGAGATACTATCCAGAGTAGTGATACTATCAGAGCAGTGATACTATCCAGAGCAGTGATACTATCCAGAGCAGTGATACTATCCAGAGTAGTGATACTATCCAGAGATACTATCCAGAGCAGTGATACTATCCAGAGCAGTGATACTATCCAGAGCAGTGATACTATCCAGAGTAGTGATACTATCCAGAGTAGTGATACTATCCAGAGCAGTGATACTATCCAGAGCAGTGATACTATCCAGAGTAGTGATACTATCCAGAGTAGTGATACTATCCAGAGTAGTGATACTATCCAGAGTAGTGATACTATCCAGAGCAGTGATACTAACCAGAGCAGTGATACTAACCAGAGCAGTGATACTATCCAGAGTAGTGATACTATCCAGAGCAGTGAGACTATCCAGAGCCGTGATACTATCAAGAGCAGTGATACTATCCAGAGCAGTGATACTATCCAGAGCAGTGATACTATCCAGAGTAGTGATACTATCCAGAGCAGTGATACTACCCAGTGATACTATCCAGAGTAGTGATACTATCCAGAACAGTGATACTATCCAGAGTAGTGATACTATCCAGAGCAGTGATACTATCCAGTGATACTATCCAGAGTAGTGATACTATCCAGAGTAGTGATACTATCCAGAGCAGTGGTACTATCCAGAGTAGTGGTACTATCCAGAGTAGTGGTACTATCCAGAGTAGTGATACTATCCAGAGCAGTGATACTATCCAGAGTAGTGATACTATCCAGAGTAGTGATACTATCCAGAGCAGTGGTACTATCCAGAGCAGTGGTACTATCCAGAGTAGTGGTACTATCCAGAGTAGTGATACTATCCAGAGCAGTGATACTATCCAGAGTAGTGATACTAACCAGAGCAGTGATACTAACCAGAGCAGTGATACTATCCAGAGTAGTGATACTATCCAGAGTAGTGATACTATCCAGAGTAGTGATACTATCCAGAGTAGTGATACTATCCAGAGCAGTGATACTATCCAGAGCAGTGATACTATCCAGAGCAGTGATACTATCCAGAGTAGTGATACTATCCAGAGCAGTGATACTATCCAGAGCAGTGATACTATCCAGAGCAGTGATACTATCCAGAGCAGTGATACTATCCAGAGCAGTGATACTATCCAGAGTAGTGATACTATCCAGAGTAGTGATACTATCCAGAGTAGTGATACTATACAGAGCAGTGATACTAGCAGTGATATTAACCAGAGCAGTGATACTATCCAGAGTAGTGATACTATACAGAGCAGTGATACTAGCAGTGATACTAACCAGAGCAGTGATACTATCCAGAGCAGTGATACTATACAGAGCAGTGATACTATCCAGAGTAGTGATACTATCCAGAGCAGTGATACTATCCAGAGTAGTGATACTATCCAGAGTAGTGATACTATCCAGAGCAGTGATACTATCCAGTGATACTATCCAGAGTAGTGATACTATCCAGAGTAGTGATACTATCCAGTGATACTATCCAGAGCAGTGATACTATCCAGAGTAGTGATACTATCCAGAGTAGTGATACTATCCAGAGTAGTGATACTATCCAGAGCAGTGATACTATCCAGTGATACTATCCAGAGCAGTGATACTATCCAGAGCAGTGATACTATCAGAGCAGTGATACTATCCAGAGCAGTGATACTAGCAGTGATACTATCCAGAGTAGTGATACTATCCAGAGTAGTGATACTATCCAGAGCAGTGATACTATCCAGTGATACTATCCAGTGATACTATCCAGTGATACTATCCAGAGTAGTGATACTATCCAGAGCAGTGATACTATCCAGTGATACTATCCAGAGTAGTGATACTATCCAGTGATACTATCCAGAGTAGTGATACTATCCAGAGCAGTGATACTATCCAGAGTAGTGATACTATCCAGAGTAGTGATACTATCCAGAGTAGTGATACTATCCAGAGCAGTGATACTATCCAGTGATACTATCCAGTGATACTATCCAGTGATACTATCCAGAGTAGTGATACTATCCAGAGCAGTGATACTATCCAGTGATACTATCCAGAGTAGTGATACTATCCAGAGTAGTGATACTATCCAGAGTAGTGATACTATCCAGTGATACTATCCAGAGTAGTGATACTATCCAGAGCAGTGATACTATCCAGAGTAGTGATACTATCCAGAGCAGTGATACTATCCAGAGCAGTGATACTATCCAGAGCAGTGATACTATCCAGAGTAGTGATACTATCAGAGCAGTGATACTATCCAGTGATACTATCCAGAGCAGTGATACTATCCAGGGCAGTGATACTATCCAGAGCAGTGATACTAGCCAGAGTAGTGATACTAGCCAGAGTAGTGATACTATCCAGAGTAGTGATACTATCAGAGCAGTGATACTATCCAGAGTAGTGGTACTATCCAGAGCAGTGATACTATCCAGAGTAGTGATACTATCCAGAGCAGTGATACTATCCAGAGCAGTGATACTATCCAGAGCAGTGATACTATCCAGAGTAGTGATACTATCCAGAGTAGAGATACTATCCAGAGTAGTGATACTATCCAGAGCAGTGATACTATCCAGAGTAGTGATACTATCCAGAGTAGTGATACTATCCAGAGCAGTGATACTATCCAGAGCAGTGATACTATCCAGAGCAGTGATACTATCAACAGTAGTGATACTATCCAGAGATACTATCCAGAGCAGTGATACTATCCAGAGTAGTGATACTATCAACAGTAGTGATACTATCCAGAGATACTATCCAGAGCAGTGATACTATCCAGAGTAGTGATACTATCAACAGTAGTGATACTATCCAGTGATACTAGCCAGAGTAGTGATACTATCCAGTGATACTATCCAGAGCAGTGATACTATCCAGAGCAGTGATACTATCAGAGCAGTGATACTATCCAGAGCAGTGATACTATCCAGTGATACTATCCAGAGCAGTGGTACTATCCAGAGCAGCTTGGGAGTTTCATATTTTTTTCTTATCTTATTAAATTGTTACCATGCACCTGCAACTAAGATAGCTCAGATGTGCGAGTGCCTTTTGAAGTGTGTCCATGGTTTCAAGATCCTATCTAATTAGCTAACTTTTCTATCAAAATTCATAGTTGCAAGATCATTCAACTTTCAGCAACGTGTCCACCAAGATCATTCCCCTTTCAGGAACGTGTCGACCAAGTACATCAACTGCGCCATCCGCCCATGTAATCAATTCATTTCTTTCCAACTCTCTTTTTTCACTCCTTGCCTCTTTTGACCTCACCCTATCCCAGTCCCCTCCAACTCACAAGGCAGGCAATACTCTTGTTCTCCTACTAGAGACTGTTCTCCTACTAATCTTACTGCAACCTCCCTCCAGGTCTTGTTCCCTTTTCCGTCTCCCTTTCCTCCAACCCTTACCCAGATGGTCTCTCTCTCTCTCACTACTCTCTCCTCTTCTATCCTATCATCTCTAACCACTCAGCCCCTACCCAGATGGTCTCTCTCTCTCTCACTACTCTCTCCTCTTCTATCCTATCATCTCTAACCACTCAGCCCCTACCCAGATGGTCTCTCTCTCTCTCCCACTACTCTCTCCTCTTCTATCCTATCATCTCTAACCACTCAGCCCCTACCCAGATGGTCTCTCTCTCTCCCACTACTCTCTCCTCTTCTATCCTATCATCTCTAACCACTCAGCCCCTACCCAGATGGTCTCTCTCTCTCTCCCACTACTCTCTCCTCTTCTATCATCTCTAACCACTCAGCCCCTACCCAGATGGTCTCTCTCCCACTACTCTCTCCTCTTCTATCCTATCATCTGTCCCTTCTGATAAATCCTTCTCCCTCTTGTCTCCTGATTCTGCCTCTTCGACCCTACTCTCCTCCCTTTTCGCCTCCTATGACTCACACGGTCCCCTTCCCTCCCGGCCAGGTCAGCCCCTCCTCTCTTGCTCCGAGTGACTCATTGTGAGCTTACAGAACAGGGCAGTGGGCAGCTGAGTGAAAATCTAGGAAAACTAAACTTTCAGAGGACCTATCATTCCTTCCACTCCCTCTTCTCTACCTCTGTATCTGCTACACCTGTTGTATATCATGCCTTCCACTCCCTCTTCTCTATCTCTGTATCTGCTGCTTAAGCCACTTTTTGGCTTAAGCAGCAGATACAGAGGTAGAGAGGAGGGAGTGGAAGGAATGATATACAACAGGTGTAGCAGATACAGAGGTAGAGAGGAGAGAGTGGAAGGAATGATATACAACAGGTGTAGACCTTACAGTGAAATGCGTACTTACAAGCCCTTAATCAACAATGCAGTTTTAAGAAAAATAAAGTAACAAATAATTAAAGAGCAGCAGTAAAATAACAATAGCGAGACTATATACAGTGGGGTACCGGTACAGAGTCAATGTGCGGGGGCACCGGTTAGTTGAGGTAATTGAGGTAATATGTACATGTGGGTAGAGTTATTAAAGTGACTATGCATAGATGATAACAGATAGTAGCAGCAGCGTAAAAGAGGAGGGGGGGGGGGGCAATGCAAAATGTCTGATTAGATGTTCAGGAGTCTTATTGCTTGGGGGTAGAAGCTGTTTAGAAGCCTCTTAGACCTAGACTTGGCGCTCCGGTACCGCTTGCTGTGCGGTAGCAGAGAGAACAGTCTATGACTAGGGTGACTAGGGTAGTCTGACAATTTTTAGGGCCTTCCTCTGACACCGCCTGGTATAGAGGTCCTGTATGGCAGGAAGCTTGGACCCAGTGATGGCACTCTGTAGAGCCTTACGGTCAGATGCAGAGCAGTTGCCATACCAGGCGGTGATGCAACCGGTCAGGATGCTCTCAATGGCGCAGCTGTAGAACCTTTTGAGGATCTGAGGACTCATGCCAAATATTTTCAGTCTCCTGAGGGGGAATAGGTTTTGTCGTGCCCTCTTCACAACTGTCTTGGTGTGCTTGGACCATGATAGTTTGTTGGTGATGTGGACACCAAGGAACTTGAAGCTCTCAACCTGCTCCACTACAGCCCCGTCGATGAGAATGGCGGCGTGCTCGGTCCTCCTTTTCCTGTAGTCCACAATCTTCTCCTTAGTCTTGACCACGTTGAGGGAGAGGTTGCTGTCCTGGCACCACAAGGCCAGGTCTCTGACCTCCTTCTCAAGATGGGTCACTCAACTGAGACTGCTCTTCTCTGTGTCATGGAGACTGCCAAAGCTGACTCTCTCTCCTCTGTTCTCATCCTCCTAGATCCAGCCGCTGCCTTCGACCCCGTGAACCATCAGATCCTCCTCTCCACCCTCTCAGGGCTGGGTGTCTCAGGCTCTATGAGATCCTCCTCTCCACCCTCTCAGGGCTGGGCGTCTCAGGCTCTATCAGATCCTCCTCTCCACCCTCTCAGGGCTGGGTGTCTCAGGCTCTATGAGATCCTCCTCTCCACCCTCTCAGGGCTGGGTGTCTCAGGCTCTATGAGATCCTCCTCTCCACCCTCTCAGGGCTGGGCGTCTCAGGCTCTACACACTATTGGATTGCATCCTACCTGGCAGGCCGCTCCTACCAGGTGACGTGGAGAGGATCTGTGTCTGCACCACATATTCTCACTACTGGTGTCCCCCAGGGCTCGGTTCTAGGCCCTCTCCTCTTCTCTCTATGTTACATCTGCTCTTGCCACACCCTCTACTGCTCATTCTGTGTCTCCTTGACCTGCCGCCTCTCCCCAGTGCTCTCCCTCTGTGTGTGATTGTGTGGATGGAGACAGGTGTGCTGGAGTCAGAGCAGATCCCCACCAGCTGCAACCTGTTCCATAATCAAGACCTCTACAAATACTCAGCCCTGCCACTTCCACGCTGCCAGATCGTAATCTCTGCTCAGTCAGTCTACGTTTCTAGACGTTTATTACTATTCAGATCCTGTTATCCTGTTGTGCCTGTTTTTCCTTGCCTGATACGGTTTTCCTCTCCGCTACAGTTCTGCCCACTCTGACACTGGTCCCTGTCTCCAGTCCCACGCCTCCTCATCCTGCTACTCTGCCCTGGATTCCCCACTCTACTGCTCCCTTGAATTCCCCTTCGGACCTGCTTACCCTGTCCCAAAACCTTCTAGCTCCAGCCTCAGCACCTGCTTTCCTGCAACCTGCTCGAGCTTCCCCTGGCCTGCACTCCATCTTCCCGCTGTGTTTTTTTAAATTATTTTTTATTTTTATTTTTTAAATTTTTATCCCATTTTCTCCCCAATTTTCGTGGTATCCAATCGCTAGTAATTACTATCTTGTCTCATCGCTACAACTCCCGTACGGGCTCGGGAGAGACGAAGGTCGAAAGCCATGCGTCCTCCGAAGCACAACCCAACCAAGCCGCACTGCTTCTTAACACAGCGCGCCTCCAACCCGGAAGCCAGCCGCACCAATGTGTCGGAGGAAACACCGTGTACCTGGCCCCCTTGGTTAGCGCGCACTGCGCCTGGCCCGCCACAGGAGTCGCTGGAGCGCGATGAGACAAGGATATCCCTACCGGCCAAACCCTCCCTAACCCGGACGACGCTATGCCAATTGTGCGTCGCCCCACGGACCTCCCGGTCGCGGCCGGCTGCGACAGAGCCTGGGCGCGAACCCAGCTTCCCGCTGTGTTTTAATAAATACCTTGGTTACTTCATCCCAGTCTCCTTGTCTGAGTCTGCTCTTGGGTTTCCCTGTTCCACTCCACGTAACACTCTATATACCAAGTCACTGGTCATATCCTCACCTGGTCTCTCCTATCACTGCTATGAGGATGGACCTCTCCTCTTCTCTCTATACACCAAGTCACTGAGCTCTGTCATATCCTCACATGGTCTCTCCTATCACTGCTATGAGGATGGACCTCTCCTCTTCTCTCTATAGACCAAGTCACTCAGCTCTGTGCTATCCATCATGGTCTCTCCTATCACTGCTATGAGAATGGACCTCTCCTCTTCTCTCTATACACCAAGTCACTGAGCTCTGTCATATCCTCACATGGTCTCTCCTATCACTGCTATGAGGATGGACCTCTCCTCTTCTCTCTATAGACCAAGTCACTCAGCTCTGTGCTATCCATCATGGTCTCTCCTATCACTGCTATGAGAATGGACCTCTCCTCTTCTCTCTATACACCAAGTCACTCAGCTCTGTCATATCCTCACATGGTCTCTCCTATCACTGCTATGAGGATGGACCTCTCCTGTTCTCTCTGTAGACCAAGTCACTCAGCTCCGTCATATCCTCACATGGTCTCTCCTCTCACTGCTATGAGGATGGACCTCTCCTCTCTATACACCAAGTCACTCAGCTCTGTCATATCCTCACATGGTCTCTCCTATCACTGCTATGAGGATGGACCTCTCCTGTTCTCTCTATACACCAAGTCACTCAGCTCTGTCATATCCTCACATGGTCTCTCCTATCACTGCTATGAGGATGGACCTCTCCTCTTCTCTCTATACACCAAGTCACTCAGCTCCGTCATATCCTCACATGGTCTCTCCTATATTTGCTATACAGATGACACTCAACTACTTTTCTCCTTCCTCCCCTCTGACTCCCAGGTGGCGACACGCATCTCTGCGTGCCTGGCAGATATTTCAACTTGGATGTCGGTCCACCACGTCAAGGTCAATATCGACAAGACAGAGCTGCTCTTCCTCCCGGGGAATGCCTGCCCGTTCAAAGACCTTGCCATCACAGTTGACAACTCCACAGTGTTGTCCTCCCAGAGTGCAAAGAACCTGGCATGACCCTGGATAACACTCTGTCATTCTCTGCAAACATCAAAGCAGTGACTCACTCCTGCAGGAGTCTGGGCTCTGGGCTCTCAGCTTGTGCCATTAAAACCCCTGCAATTTATCCAAAACTCTGCAACCCACTTGGTTTTCAACCTTCCTAAGTTCTCCCATGTTACCCCACTCCTCCACACACTCCACTGGCTTCCAGTTGAAACTCACATCCACTACAACACCATGGTGCTTACCTACGGAACAGCAAGAGGACCTGGCCCTCCCTACCCTCAGGCTATCCTCAAACCCTATATCCCAACCCGAGCACTCTGTTCTGGTGGAACCAGGTTTCCCCCTGAATCTAGGACAGCAGAGTCCCTACCCATGTTCCCAAAACATCTGAAACCCTACCTCTTCCAAGAGTATCTTAAATAACCACACAGCACCCCCCCCCCCGCACTCTGTGTCCCAATGCACTGGTTCAGAGGGGACAGTCACACTAACCCCGTCTCTCTCTCTCTCTACAGATCAGAGGTCAGTTTTAAAGGCAGTACCCAAAGCCACTCTGGCAGCGGAGGGGACAGTCACACTATCCCCGTCTCTCTCTCTCTCTACAGATCAGAGGTCAGTTTTAAAGGCAGTACCCAAAGCCACTCTGGCAGCAGAGGCATCGTAGTTGATCCAGAAGGAGACCCAGGACAGGATGGTGATCAGGATGGAGGGCATGTACGTCTGCAGGATGAAGTAGCCGATGTTCCTCTTTAGCTTGAAGCTCAGAGACAGACGTGGGTAGGCACCTGTAGGGAAAACAATATTGCTTCTTATTTCAAGACAGACATACAGAATGGCCTGGACTAGACTGTACTAACTAGAGACCGTCTTGGGACGGCACCTGTCTATAGGAACACAACATAGTAGAAGGTGGGAGAAGATGGAAAAAGTGACAGTACTACTGCTTAACTCAAGCGGCACAAACACAGTGATAGGCCTATCTTATGTCGTGGCTTGTTTCACGTTCCCATAGCAACGGCAGCATGGGTGAGTTTGTCACCATGGTAACAAGCAAGCCTGGACCAAACTTCCAATGATTTGTTCGCATCTTAGCATCGAGACCACAATGGAAATGTAAATTTAATTTATCAGTAGAATAATAAACGTTTATTAACGTTAACATATTAACGTTTAAACGCTTCGATGACATTACAGTTTTTCTCAATCGCGTACAATCATTTTCTGGAACAATCGATTTTCAAAACAGAGACAAAGAACTCGCTGTCCTTTTGCTAAACAGTCAATGCATTTTCAAAATGTAGTTGCCTTATCAAAACAAATAAGTTCATCAAAACTATATTATACCGTCAAAGTAGCAAATACATTCATCAAATACTCAGAAGACAGTAGGCTATAGCTTTAGTAATAGAATAGGCAGTAGGCTATAGCTTCAGTAATACTAGTAGTTGAAACATCACTTATTTATGTTAAAGCCTCATCATGGTCTCCACTAGACGTGTTAAAGCCTCATCATGGTCTCCACTAGACGTGTTAAAGCCTCATCATGGTCTCCACTAGACGTGTTAAAGCCTCATCATGGTCTCCACTAGACGTGTTAAAGCCTCATCATGGTCTCCACTAGACGTGTTAAAGCCTCATCATGGTCTCCACTAGACGTGTTAAAGCCTCATCATGGTCTCCACTAGACGTGTTAAAGCCTCATCATGGTCTCCACTAGACGTGTTAAAGCTTCGTCATGGTCTCCACTAGACGTGTTAAAGCCTCATCATGGTCTCCACTAGACGTGTTAAAGCCTCATCATGGTCTCCACTAGACGTGTTAAAGCTTCATCATGGTCTCCACTAGACGTGTTAAAGCTTCGTCATGGTCTCCACTAGACATGTTAAAGCTTCATCATGGTCTCCACTAGACGTGTTAAAGCCTCATCATGGTCTCCACTAGACGTGTTAAAGCCTCATCATGGTCTCCACTAGCCGTGTTAAAGCTTCGTCATGGTCTCCACTAGACGTGTTAAAGCTTCGTCATGGTCTCCACTAGACGTGTTAAAGCCTCATCATGGTCTCCACTAGACGTGTTAAAGCCTCATCATGGTCTCCACTAGACGTGTTAAAGCCTCATCATGGTCTCCACTAGACGTGTTAAAGCCTCATGGTCTCCACTAGACGTGTTAAAGCCTCATCATGGTCTCCACTAGACGTGTTAAAGCCTCATGGTCTCCACTAGACGTGTTAAAGCCTCATGGTCTCCACTAGACGTGTTAAAGCCTCATCATGGTCTCCACTAGACGTGTTAAAGCTTCATCATGGTCTCCACTAGACGTGTTAAAGCCTCATCATGGTCTCCACTAGACGTGTTAAAGCTTCATCATGGTCTCCACTAGACGTGTTAAAGCCTCATCATGGTCTCCACTAGACGTGTTAAAGCCTCATCATGGTCTCCACTAGACGTGTTAAAGCCTCATCATGGTCTCCACTAGACGTGTTAAAGCCTCATCATGGTCTCCACTAGACGTGTTAAAGCCTCATCATGGTCTCCACTAGACGTGTTAAAGCCTCATGGTCTCCACTAGACGTGTTAAAGCTTCATCATGGTCTCCACTAGACGTGTTAAAGCTTCGTCATGGTCTCCACTAGACGTGTTAAAGCCTCATGGTCTCCACTAGACGTGTTAAAGCCTCATCATGGTCTCCACTAGACGTGTTAAAGCTTCGTCATGGTCTCCACTAGACGTGTTAAAGCCTCATCATGGTCTCCACTAGACGTGTTAAAGCCTCATCATGGTCTCCACTAGACGTGTTAAAGCCTCATGGTCTCCACTAGACGTGTTAAAGCCTCATCATGGTCTCCACTAGACGTGTTAAAGCCTCATCATGGTCTCCACTAGACGTGTTAAAGCCTCATCATGGTCTCCACTAGACGTGTTAAAGCTTCCTCATGGTCTCCACTAGACGTGTTAAAGCCTCATGGTCTCCACTAGACGTGTTAAAGCCTCATCATGGTCTCCACTAGACGTGTTAAAGCCTCATCATGGTCTCCACTAGACGTGTTAAAGCCTCATCATGGTCTCCACTAGACGTGTTAAAGCCTCATCATGGTCTCCACTAGACGTGTTAAAGCCTCATCATGGTCTCCACTAGACGTGTTAAAGCCTCATCATGGTCTCCACTAGACGTGTTAAAGCCTCATCATGGTCTCCACTAGACGTGTTAAAGCCTCATCATGGTCTCCACTAGACGTGTTAAAGCTTCGTCATGGTCTCCACTAGACGTGTTAAAGCCTCATCATGGTCTCCACTAGACGTGTTAAAGCCTCATCATGGTCTCCACTAGACGTGTTAAAGCTTCATCATGGTCTCCACTAGACGTGTTAAAGCTTCGTCATGGTCTCCACTAGACGTGTTAAAGCTTCATCATGGTCTCCACTAGACGTGTTAAAGCCTCATCATGGTCTCCACTAGACGTGTTAAAGCCTCATCATGGTCTCCACTAGCCGTGTTAAAGCTTCGTCATGGTCTCCACTAGACGTGTTAAAGCTTCGTCATGGTCTCCACTAGACGTGTTAAAGCCTCATCATGGTCTCCACTAGACGTGTTAAAGCCTCATCATGGTCTCCACTAGACGTGTTAAAGCCTCATCATGGTCTCCACTAGACGTGTTAAAGCCTCATGGTCTCCACTAGACGTGTTAAAGCCTCATCATGGTCTCCACTAGACGTGTTAAAGCCTCATGGTCTCCACTAGACGTGTTAAAGCCTCATGGTCTCCACTAGACGTGTTAAAGCCTCATCATGGTCTCCACTAGACGTGTTAAAGCTTCATCATGGTCTCCACTAGACGTGTTAAAGCCTCATCATGGTCTCCACTAGACGTGTTAAAGCTTCATCATGGTCTCCACTAGACGTGTTAAAGCCTCATCATGGTCTCCACTAGACGTGTTAAAGCCTCATCATGGTCTCCACTAGACGTGTTAAAGCCTCATCATGGTCTCCACTAGACGTGTTAAAGCCTCATCATGGTCTCCACTAGACGTGTTAAAGCCTCATCATGGTCTCCACTAGACGTGTTAAAGCCTCATGGTCTCCACTAGACGTGTTAAAGCTTCATCATGGTCTCCACTAGACGTGTTAAAGCTTCGTCATGGTCTCCACTAGACGTGTTAAAGCCTCATGGTCTCCACTAGACGTGTTAAAGCCTCATCATGGTCTCCACTAGACGTGTTAAAGCTTCGTCATGGTCTCCACTAGACGTGTTAAAGCCTCATCATGGTCTCCACTAGACGTGTTAAAGCCTCATCATGGTCTCCACTAGACGTGTTAAAGCCTCATGGTCTCCACTAGACGTGTTAAAGCCTCATCATGGTCTCCACTAGACGTGTTAAAGCCTCATCATGGTCTCCACTAGACGTGTTAAAGCCTCATCATGGTCTCCACTAGACGTGTTAAAGCTTCCTCATGGTCTCCACTAGACGTGTTAAAGCCTCATGGTCTCCACTAGACGTGTTAAAGCCTCATCATGGTCTCCACTAGACGTGTTAAAGCCTCATCATGGTCTCCACTAGACGTGTTAAAGCCTCATGGTCTCCACTAGACGTGTTAAAGCCTCATGGTCTCCACTAGACGTGTTAAAGCTTCGTCATGGTCTCCACTAGACGTGTTAAAGCCTCATCATGGTCTCCACTAGACGTGTTAAAGCCTCATCATGGTCTCCACTAGACGTGTTAAAGCTTCGTCATGGTCTCCACTAGACGTGTTAAAGCCTCATCATGGTCTCCACTAGACGTGTTAAAGCTTCGTCATGGTCTCCACTAGACGTGTTAAAGCCTCATGGTCTCCACTAGACGTGTTAAAGCCTCATCATGGTCTCCACTAGACACCAGCATGTTCACACATGTTCATTTAAAGGAATTACTGCGAGATTTAGGTTGTTTTTCTACTTAACAAGAGTCAGACGAACTCATGGATTCCATTTTTATGTCTCTACGGGCAGTTTGGAGATGATTGAAGTTAGCATACTGTTAGCTTAGCGCAATTGCTGGAAGTCTCCCGGTACAGTAGCCAGTTCCTCTCAGAAGCAGGGGAATAAACCTTGTACTCTAAGGCTGAGTGGTTGGTCATTTATAGTCTTAAAAAGCTATACATAGTAAATCAACATTTTATCAATGTGATCGTTTTACTGATAATCATCAGAAACAAGATTCTATCCACTTCCTTATTCTCTGTCCCGTTGTCACGTAGACATTTATAGAGATTGCAACGTTGTTAGAATTTCATTGTTAGAAATGAATAGATTCCAGTTAGCTCATTCCTCCTTGGTTGCAATGAGCAAACAACCCTCACTCCTTCTAGCCCCCTTGCACAACCCCTCACACCTTCTAGCCCCCTTGCACAACCCTCACTCCTTCTAGCCCCCTTGCACAACCCCTCACTCCTTCTAGCCCCCTTGCACAACCCCTCACTCCTTCTAGCCTCCTTGCACAACCCTCACTCCTTCTAGCCCCCTTGCACAACCCCTCACTCCTTCTAGCCCCCTTGCACAACCCCTCACTCCTTCTAGCCCCCTTGCACAACCCCTCACTCCTTCTAGCCCCCTTGCCCAACCCCTCACTCCTTCTAGCCCCCTTGCACAATCCTCACTCCTTCTAGCCCCCTTGCACAACCCCTCACTCCTTCTAGCCCCCTTGCACAACCACTCACTCCTTCTAGCCCCCTTGCACAACCCCTCACTCCTTCTAGCCCCCTTGCACAACCCTCACTCCTTCTAGCCCCCTTGCACAACCCTCACTCCTTCTAGCCCCCTTGCACAACCCTCACTCCTTCTAGCCCCCTTGCACAACCCTCACTCCTTCTAGCCCCCTTGCACAACCCCTCACTCCTTCTAGCCCCCTTGGACAACCCCTCACTCCTTCTAGCCCCCTTGGACAACCCCTCACTCCTTCTAGCCCCCTTGCACAACCCCCTCACTCCTTCTAGCCCCCTTGCACAACCCCCTCACTCCTTCTAGCCCCCTTGCACAACCCCTCACTCCTTCTAGCCCCCTTGCCCAACCCCTCACTCCTTCTAGCCCCCTTGCACAATCCTCACTCCTTCTAGCCCCCTTGCACAACCCTCACTCCTTCTAGCCCCCTTGCACAATCCTCACTCCTTCTAGCCCCCTTGCACAATCCTGACTCCTTCTAGCCCCCTTGCACAATCCTGACTCCTTCTAGCCCCCTTGCACAACCCCTCACTCCTTCTAGCCCCCTTGCACAACCCCTCACTCCTTCTAGCCCCCTTGCACAACCCTCACTCCTTCTAGCCCCCTTGCACAACCCCTCACTCCTTCTAGCCCCCTTGCACAACCCTCACTCCTTCTAGCCCCCTTGCACAACCCCTCACTCCTTCTAGCCCCCTTGCACAACCCTCACTCCTTCTAGCCCCCTTGCACAACCCTCACTCCTTCTAGCCCCCTTGCACAACCCTCACTCCTTCTAGCCCCCTTGCACAACCCCTCACTCCTTCTAGCCCCCTTGCACAACCCTCACTCCTTCTAGCCCCCTTGCACAACCCCTCACTCCTTCTAGCCCCCTTGCACAACCCTCACTCCTTCTAGCCCCCTTGCACAACCCCTCACTCCTTCTAGCCCCCTTGCACAACCCTCACTCCTTCTAGCCCCCTTGCACAACCCTCACTCCTTCTAGCCCCCTTGCACAACCCTCACTCCTTCTAGCCCCCTTGCACAACCCCTCACTCCTTCTAGCCCCCTTGCAAGTTATTGCTGATTTCAGGCTTTGGAAAGAGCCGGGCCGGACCTTCAATCTGGCAGAAGAAATCGGACCTGGGTAGGTTATAGCCTGAACGTCGCTGGCATGCGTAGAACTCAGGCTTAAAATTCATGCCCGTGCAGGGCTCCAAGAAGCATTCCTTGTGTTTTGGTGAGAGGGCCCAGCCGGTATGATACATAGCCTGTTATAAGGATCAGAGGCCGTTGGTCTGGTTTCTCTAACAAACAATGGAACTTTATCAGAGGCTGTTGGTCTGGTTTGTCTAACAAACAATGGAAACTTTATCAGAGGCTGTTGGTCTGGTTTCTCTAACAAACAATGGAAACTTTATCAGAGGCTGTTGGTTTGGTTTCTCTAACAAACAATGGAAACTTTATCAGAGGCTGTTGGTTTGGTTTCTCTAACAAACAATGAAAACTTTATCAGAGGCTGTTGGTCTGGTTTCTCTAACAAACAATGGAAACTTTATCAGAGGCTGTTGGTCTGGTTTCTCTAACAAACAATGGAAACTTTATCAGAGGCTGTTGGTCTGGTTTCTCTAACAAACAATGGAAACTTCATCAGAGGCTGTTGGTCTGGTTTGTCTAACAAACAATGGAAACTTCATCAGAGGCTGTTGGTCTGGTTTGTCTAACAAACAATGGAAACTTCATCAGAGGCTGTTGGTCTGGTTTATCTAACAAACAAAAAACGAATCACAAAAGAGTGCGCCAATTCTTTTGATAATGATACCAAACACGGGGACTGCATAATATGATCATGATAAGTGTTGCAGTAACTTCCACAAAGCTCCCAGGTTTCCCAGAAATCCTAGTTGGAGGATTCTAGATTCCCTCCTGAATCGTCAAACCTACATTTCTGGAAAAGCCACCCTAATCATGGCACGCCATGGCTGTTACTGTACCTGTGGAAAAGACCACATTTCTGGAAACCAGTTTGTAGTCCACGATGGAGAACTGAGGCAGCTGGATACGGGTCACTCCTGTCACAGCATTCTCCCCCCCTTTCCAGTAGAACTCGATGTCATCTGTGGTGTAGCCATCTGTAACACAGAAACACAGGCATGCGCAGTACTTAGTTCATTATTCAACAGAATAGAAATCATGGTTGAATCTAGTTAACTATGTGAGTCTGACGAGAAATAATGTATTGTAGTTTTATCCCCGCTATTGAATGCAGTGAACTACTAAATAAAGTCAAATAAAGGTTACGTAACCCAAGCCAACATACTAAAGCACTAACTTACACTAGCCTTGTCAATCATTTAGTAGGCACATTTAAGATGACTAATCTTCATTAGCATTCAGGCTAAGTGACATTTGTGGCTCGTGATGACAGAGTATGATGAAGTCCTGTGAATCACAGCGAGAGAGCAGAGGCTCGTGGGTAATAGATAGTTACATGAGGCTGATGTAAATCTACCATTAGCCGGATGTCTAACTGACAACGTGTTTCTGTCCCCAATGGCGCCCTATTCCAGGTCTAAAGTAGTGCACTACATAGGGAATAGGGCTCTGGTCTAAAGTAGTGCACTACATAGGGAATAGGGCTCTGGTCTAAAGTAGTGCACTATATAGGGAATAGGGTTCCATAGGGCTCTGGTCTATAGTAGTGCACTATGTAGGGAATAGGGCTCTGGTCTAAAGTAGTGCACTATATAGGGAATAGGGCTCTGGACTATAGTAGTGCACTATATAGGGAATAGGGTTCCATAGGGCTCTGGTCTATAGTAGTGCACTATATAGGGAATAGGGCTCTATAGTAGTGCACTATGTAGGGAATAGGGCTCTGGTCTATAGTAGTGCACTATATAGGGAATAGGGCTCTGGTCTATAGTAGTGCACTATATAGGGAATAGGGCTCTGGTCTATAGTAGTGCACTATAATAGGGAATAGGGCTCTGGTCTAAAGTAGTGCACTATATAGGGAATAGGGCTCTGGTCTAAAGTAGTGCACTATATAGGGAATAGGGCTCTGGTCTAAAGTAGTGCACTATATAGGGAATAGGGTGCCATTTTGGACATAGCCTGACAGTGTTTCCAGTCTCATTGGTAGGCAGACCAACAGATACGCTGTTTATGGCTGTTCATAAGTGACCTTCAGCGGTTTTATGGGGAGACATGTACTGATGAGTTAGGAGACATCATGGATCAGAGTACAGAGTGGAGTTAGGAGACATCATGGATCAGAGTGGAGTTAGGAGACATCATGGATCAGAGTGGAGTTAGGAGACATCATGGATCAGAGTACAGAGTGGAGTTAGGAGACATCATGGATCAGAGTGGAGTTAGGAGACATCATGGATCAGAGTGGAGTTAGGAGACATCATGGATCAGAGTGGAGTTAGGAGACATCATGGATCAGAGTGGAGCTAGGAGACATCATGGATCAGAGTGGAGTTAGGAGACATCATGGATCAGAGTGGAGTTAGGAGACATCATGGATCAGAGTGGAGTTAGGAGACATCATGGATCAGAGTGGAGTTAGGAGACATCATGGATCAGAGTGGAGCTAGGAGACATCATGGATCAGAGTGGAGCTAGGAGACATCATGGATCAGAGTGGAGTTAGGAGACATCATGGATCAGAGTGGAGTTAGGAGACATCATGGATCAGAGTGGAGTTAGGAGACATCATGGATCAGAGTGGAGTTAGGAGACATCATGGATCAGAGTGGAGTTAGGAGACATCATGGATCAGAGTGGAGTTAGGAGACATCATGGATCAGAGTGGAGTTAGGAGACATCATGGATCAGAGTACAGAGTGGAGTTAGGAGACATCATGGATCAGAGTGGAGTTAGGAGACATCATGGATCAGAGTGGAGTTAGGAGACATCATGGATCAGAGTACAGAGTGGAGTTAGGAGACATCATGGATCAGAGTGGAGCTAGGAGACATCATGGATCAGAGTGGAGCTAGGAGACATCATGGATCAGAGTGGAGCTAGGAGACATCATGGATCAGAGTGGAGTTAGGAGACATCATGGATCAGAGTACAGAGTGGAGTTAGGAGACATCATGGATCAGAGTGGAGTTCGGAGACATCATGGATCAGAGTACAGAGTGGAGTTAGGAGACATCATGGATCAGAGTGGAGCTAGGAGACATCATGGATCAGAGTGGAGTTAGGAGACATCATGGATCAGAGTGGAGCTAGGAGACATCATGGATCAGAGTGGAGTTAGGAGACATCATGGATCAGAGTGGAGCTAGGAGACATCATGGATCAGAGTGGAGTTAGGAGACATCATGGATCAGAGTGGAGCTAGGAGACATCATGGATCAGAGTGGAGTTAGGAGACATCATGGATCAGAGTACAGAGTGGAGTTAGGAGACATCATGGATCAGAGTGGAGCTAGGAGACATCATGGATCAGAGTGGAGCTAGGAGACATCATGGATCAGAGTGGAGTTAGGAGACATCATGGATCAGAGTGGAGTTAGGAGACATCATGGATCAGAGTGGAGTTAGGAGACATCATGGATCAGAGTGGAGTTAGGAGACATCATGGATCAGAGTGGAGTTAGGAGACATCATGGATCAGAGTGGAGTTAGGAGACATCATGGATCAGAGTGGAGTTAGGAGACATCATGGATCAGAGTACAGAGTGGAGTTAGGAGACATCATGGATCAGAGTGGAGCTAGGAGACATCATGGATCAGAGTGGAGCTAGGAGACATCATGGATCAGAGTGGAGTTAGGAGACATCATGGATCAGAGTACAGAGTGGAGTTAGGAGACATCATGGATCAGAGTACAGAGTGGAGTTAGGAGACATCATGGATCAGAGTGGAGTTAGGAGACATCATGGATCAGAGTGGAGTTAGGAGACATCATGGATCAGAGTGGAGCTAGGAGACATCATGGATCAGAGAACAGAGAGGAGCTAGGAGACATCATGGATCAGAGTGGAGTTAGGAGACATCATGGATCAGAGTGGAGTTAGGAGACATCATGGATCATATATATATAATATGTAAACAGTCCGGGTGGCCATTTGATTAATTGTTCAGCAGTCTTATGGCTTGGGGATAGAAGCTGTTTAGGAGCCTTTTGGTCCTAGACTTGGTGCTCCGGTACCGCTTGCCGTGCGGTAGCAGAGAGAACAGTTTATGACTAGGGTAGCTGGAGTCTTTGACAGTTTTTAGGGCATTCCTCAGACACCGCCTGGTATAGGAGGTCCTGGATGGCAGGAAGTTGGACCCAGTGATGTACTGGGCCGTACGCATTACCCTCTGTAGAGCCATGCAGTCAGATGCAGAGCAGTGACCATACCAGGCGGTGATGCAACCGGTCAGGATGCTCTCGATGGTGAAGCTGTATAACTTTTTGAGGATCTGAGGACCCATGCCAAATCTTTCCAGTCTCCTGAGGGGGGAAAGGTGTTGTGTTGTCGTGCCCTCTTCACGACTGTCTTGGTGTGTTTGGACCATGACACTTCGTTGGTGATGTGGACACCAAGGAACTTGAAACTCTCGACCCGCTCCACTTCAGCCCCGTCGATGTTAATGGGGGCCTGTTCGGCTCTCCTTTTCCTGTAGTCCACGATCAGCTCCTTTGTCTTGATCACATTGAGGGAGAGGTTGTTGTCCTGACACCACACTGCCAGGTCTCTGACCGCCTCCCTAAAGGCTGTCTCATCGTTGTCGGTGATCAGGCCTGTTGACACTGTTGTGTCATCAGCAAACTTAATGATGGTGTTGGAGTCATGCTTGGCCATGCAGTCGTGGGTGAACAGGGAGTACAGGAGGGGACTGAGCGCGCACCCTTGAGGGGCCCCTGTGTTGAGGATCAGCGTGGCAGATGTGTTGTTGCCTACCCTTACCACCTGGGGGCAGCCGATCAGGAAGTCCAGGATCCAGTTGCAGAGGGAGGTGTTTAGTAACAGGGTCCTAAGCTTAGTGATACGTTCTGTGGGCACTATGGTGATGAACGCTGAGCTGTAGTCAATGAACAGCATTCTCACATAAGTGTTCCTTTTGTCCAGGTGGGAAAGGGCAGTGTGGAGTGCAATTGAGATTGTGTCATCTGTGGATCTGTTGGGGCGGTATGCAAATTGGAGTGGGTCTAGGGTTTCCGGCAAGATGGTGTTGATGTGAGCAATGACCAGCCTTTCAAAGCACCTCATGGCTACTGATGTGAGTGCTACGGGGCGGTAATCATTTCGGGAGGTTACCTTCGCTTTCTTGGGCACAGGGACTATGGTGGTATGTTTGAAATATGTTGGTATTACAGACTCAGACAGGGAGAGTTTGAAAATGTCAGTGAAGACACTTGCCAGTTGGTCCATGCACGCTTTGAGTACATTTCCTGGTAATCCGTCTGGCCCCGCAGCTTTGTGAATGTTGACCTGTTTAAAGGTCTTGCTCACATCAGCTACGGAGAGTGTGATCACACAGTCATCCGGAACAGCTGGTGCTCTCATACATGCTTCAGCGTTGCTTGCCTTGAAGCGAGCATAAAAGACATTTAGTCTGGTAGGCTCGCATCACTGGGCAGCTCGCGGCTGGGTTTCCCTTTATAGCCCCTAATAATCCTGTATTGGCGTTTTGCCTGTTTGATGATTTACTGGCCCAACGCTCTAACCACTAGGCTACCTGCCGCTTTAGCCTTTAGCTTGGTGCGGATGTTGCCTGTAATCCATGGCTTCTGGTTGGGAAATGTACGTACGGTCACTGTGGGGACGACGTCGTCGATGCACTTATTGATGAAGCCGGTGACTGGCATGCCACTGGATGGATCCGGGAACATATTCTAGTCTGTGCTAGCAAAAGAGTCCTGTAGCGTAGCATCTGCGTCATTTGACCACTTCCGTATTGAGCGAGTCACTGGTAGTTCCTGCTTTAGTTTTTGCTTGTAAGCAGGAATCAGGAGGCTAGAATTATGGTCAGATTTGCCAAATGGAGGGCGAGGGAGAACTTTGTATGAGTCTCTGTGTGTGGAGTAAAGGTGGTCTAGAGTTTTTTTCCCCTCTGGTTGCACATTTAACATGCTGATAGAAATGAGGTACAACGGATTTAAGTTTCCCTGCATTAAAGTCCCCGGCCACTAGGAGTGTTGCCTCTGGATGAGCATTTTATTGTTTGCTTATTGCCTTATAGAGCTCGTTGAGTGCGGTCTTAGTGCCAGTATCGGTTTGTGGTGGTAAATAGATGGATATGAATAATATAGATGAGAACTCTCTTGGTAGATAATGTGGTCAACAGATTATCATAAGGTACTCTAGCTCAGGCGAGCAATACCTCGAGACTTCTTTAATATTAGACATCGCGCACCAGCTGTTATTAACAAATAGACACATCTTCTTACCAGACGTAGCTGCTCTGTCCTGCCGATGCACCGATAAGCCAGCCAGTTCTATATTATCCGTGTCGTCGTTCAGTCACATCTCAGTGAAACATAAGATATTACAGTTTTTAATGTCCCATTGGTAGGATAGTCTTAATCGTAGATCGTCCAGTTTGTTTTCCAATGATTGCACGTTGGCCAATAATACGGAGGGAGTGGTGGTTTACCTGCTCGTCGGCGAATCCTTACAAGGCACCCCGCCCTCCTCCCCCTTTTCCTCCGTCTTTTTTTCACGCTGATGACAGGGATTTGGGCCTTGTCTTGACAAAGCAGTATATCCTTTGCGTCGGACTCATTAAAGAAAAAATCCAGTTTGAGGTGAGTAATCGCTGTTCTGATTTCCAGAAGCTATTTTAGGTCATAAGAGACGGTAGCAGTAACATTATGTATAAAATATGTTACTAACAATGTGAAAAACAAAATAGCACAGTTGGTTATGAGCCCGTTAAACGGCAGCCATCCCCACCGTCACTAGCCGGCCTCCACCCAGTAACCTGCCCTGAACTTAGTCACCGTCACTAGACGGCTACCACCCAGTAACCTGCCCTGAACTTAGTCACCGTCACTAGACGGCTACCACACAGTAACCTGCCCTGAACTTAGTCACCGTCACTAGACGGCTACCACCCAGTAACCTGCCCTGAACTTAGTCACCGTCACTAGCCGGCCTCCACCCAGTAACCTGCCCTGAACTTAGTCACCGTCACTAGCCGGCCTCCACCCAGTAACCTGCCCTGAACTTAGTCACCGTCACTAGCCGGCCTCCACCCAGTAACCTGCCCTGAACTTAGTCACCGTCACTAGCCGGCCTCCACCCAGTAACCTGCCCTGAACTTAGTCACCGTCACTAGCCGGCCTCCACCCAGTAACCTGCCCTGAACTTAGTCACCGTCACTAGACGGCTACCACCCGGTACCCTGCCCTGAACTTAGTCACCGTCACTAGCCGGCCTCCACCCAGTAACCTGCCCTGAACTTAGTCACCGTCACTAGACGGCTACCACCCAGTAACCTGCCCTGAACTTAGTCACCGTCACTAGCCGGCCTCCACCCAGTAACCTGCCCTGAACTTAGTCACCGTCACTAGCCGGCCTCCACCCAGTAACCTGCCCTGAACTTAGTCACCGTCACTAGACGGCTACCACCCAGTAACCTGCCCTGAACTTAGTCACCGTCACTAGCCGGCCTCCACCCAGTAACCTGCCCTGAACTTAGTCACCGTCACTAGCCGGCCTCCACCCAGTAACCTGCCCTGAACTTAGTCACCGTCACTAGCCGGCCTCCACCCAGTAACCTGCCCTGAACTTAGTCACCGTCACTAGCCGGCCTCCACCCAGTAACCTGCCCTGAACTTAGTCACCGTCACTAGCCGGCCTCCACCCGGTAACCTGCCCTGAACTTAGTCACCGTCACTAGCCGGCCTCCACCCGGTACCCTGCCCTGAACTTAGTCACCGTCACTAGCCGGCCTCCACCCAGTAACCTGCCCTGAACTTAGTCACCGTCACTAGACGGCTACCACCCAGTAACCTGCCCTGAACTTAGTCACCGTCACTAGCCGGCCTCCACCCAGTAACCTGCCCTGAACTTAGTCACCGTCACTAGCCGGCCTCCACCCAGTAACCTGCCCTGAACTTAGTCACCGTCACTAGCCGGCCTCCACCCAGTAACCTGCCCTGAACTTAGTCACCGTCACTAGCCGGCCTCCACCCAGTAACCTGCCCTGAACTTAGTCACCGTCACTAGCCGGCCTCCACCCGGTACCCTGCCCTGAACTTAGTCACCGTCACTAGACGGCTACCACCCGGTTACTCAACCCTGCGACTTAGAGGCTGCTGCCTTATGTACTGTACATAGAATCACTGGTCACTTTAATAATGTTTACATACCGTTTTACTCATTTCATATGTATATACTGTATTCTAGTCATGGTTCATCCTATTTAACTATAGCTGGAAATATACTATTCCATCCTACGTATTCTACAGATATGGACAGTATGAGGATAGAATATATAGTATAGTGTCTATTACATCCAATCACATATATATAGATTTATACTCCGGACTCCGACATTGCTCGTCCTAATATTTATATATTTCTTAATTCCATTATTTTACTTTTAGATGTGTGTATCGTTGTGTATTGTTAGATACTACTGCACTGTTGGAGCAAGGAACACAACAGCATTTCTCTATACTCGCAATAACATCTGCTAAATATGTGTATGTGACCAATAACATCTGCTAACCATGTGTATGTGACCAATAACATCCGCTAACCATGTGTATGTGACCAATAACATCTACTAAATATGTGTATGTGACCAATAACATCTGTTAACCATGTGTATGTGACCAATAACATCTGCTAACCACGTGTATGTGACCAATAACATCTGCTAACCGTGTGTATGTGACCAATAACATCTGCTAACCACGTGTATGTGACCAATAACATCTGCTAACCATGTGACCAATAACATCTACTAAATATGTGTATGTGACCAATAACATCTGTTAACCATGTGTATGTGACCATTAACATCTGTTAACCATGTGTATGTGACCAATAACATCTGATAACCATGTGTATGTGACCAATAACATCTGCTAACCATGTGTATGTGACCAATAACATCTACTAACCATGTGTATGTGACCAATAACATCTGGTTTCCAGTTTACTCACAGCTCTCTATCTCCAGGGTGCAGTTCTGTTCGTCCAGTGGGTATCTCCTCAGGTCCATCATACAGGCAGCCGTCGTTGTGATCCTACATCAAACAGACCAACATTATGACACAGATTAAGAAACAGGCATTGGTGTGAGTTCCAAATGGCAACCTATGAAAACTAGTACACTAGAGAATAGGGTGCCATTTGGGACTGAATAAAAGTTAGGCAAACACATCCTACAGAAAGGTACAGACATACTGATATTTATTTATTTTATCTTTATTTAACTAGGCAAGTCAGTTAATTAAGAACAAATTCTTATTCACAATGACGGCCTACACCGGCCAAACCCTGACGACACTGGGCCAATTGTGGGCCGCCCTATGGGACTCCCAATCACGGCCGGTTGTGATACAGCCTGGATACAAACCAGGGTTTCTGTGGTGACGCCTTAAGCACTGAGATGCAGTATCGTAGACTGCTGCGCCACCCGGGAGCCCTGATAGACAGAGTAAAAATTCTGGACTGACCACCTGAACAGGACTGACCACCAGAACAGGACTGACCACCTGAACAGGACTGACCACCTGAACAGGACTGACATGCTCGGATTCTCCGCACCTTAGCACATACACACACACACACACACACACACACACACACACACACACACACACACACACACACACACACACACACACACACACACACACACACACACACACACACACACACACACACACACACACACACACACAGCAATGAGAATGTCAGGTGCATGCTGCCACCTCCAGAGCTAGAAAGAGCTGTGTGGGTTCTATTTGTCTGTGTTGAACCAACAACGTGAAGCCCTGAACACACAGGTCCTGTAGAAACATGTAACATGACCCCACTGCAGCAATCTCCTCTGGAGGTCCTGTAGAAACCTCTGGTTGTAACATGAACCCACTGCAGCAGTCTCCTCTGGAGGTCCTGTAGAAACCTCTGGTTGTAACATGAACCCACTGCAGCAGTCTCCTCTGGAGGTCCTGTAGAAACCTCTGGTTGTAACATGAACCCACTGCAGCAATCTCCTCTGGAGGTCCTGTAGAAACCTCTGGTTGTAACATGAACCCACTGCAGCAGTCTCCTCTGGAGGTCCTGTAGAAACCTCTGGTTGTAACATGACCCCACTGCAGCAGTCTCCTCTGGAGGTCCTGTAGAAACCTCTGGTTGTAACATGAACCCACTGCAGCAGTCTCCTCTGGAGGTCCTGTAGAAACCTCTGGTTGTAACATGACCCCACTGCAGCAGTCTCCTCTGGAGGTCCTGTAGAAACCTCTGGTTGTAACATGACCCCACTGCAGCAGTCTCCTCTGGAGGTCCTGTATAAACCTCTGGTTGTAACATGAACCCACTGCAGCAGTCTCCTCTGGAGGTCCTGTAGAAACCTCTGGTTGTAACATGACCCCACTGCAGCAGTCTCCTCTGGAGGTCCTGTATAAACCTCTGGTTGTAACATGAACCCACTGCAGCAGTCTCCTCTGGAGGTCCTGTAGAAACCTCTGGTTGTAACATGAACCCACTGCAGCAGTCTCCTCTGGAGGTCCTGTAGAAACCTCTGGTTGTAACATGAACCCACTGCAGCAGTCTCCTCTGGAGGTCCTGTATAAACCTCTGGTTGTAACATGAACCCACTGCAGCAGTCTCCTCTGGAGGTCCTGTAGAAACCTCTGGTTGTAACATGATTCCACTGCAGCAGTCTCCTCTGGAGGTCCTGTAGAAACCTCTGGTTGTAACATGATTCCACTGCAGCAGTCTCCTCTGGAGGTCCTGTAGAAACCTCTGGTTGTAACATGAACCCACTGCAGCAGTCTCCTCTGGAGGTCCTGTAGAAACCCCTGGTTGTAACATGAACCCACTGCAGCAGTCTCCTCTGGAGGTCCTGTAGAAACCTCTGGTTGTAACATGAACCCACTGCAGCAGTCTCCTCTGGAGGTCCTGTAGAAACCTCTGGTTGTAACATGAACCCACTGCAGCAGTCTCCTCTGGAGGTCCTGTAGAAACCTCTGGTTGTAACATGAACCCACTGCAGCAGTCTCCTCTGGAGGTCCTGTAGAAACCTCTGGTTGTAACATGAACCCACTGCAGCAGTCTCCTCTGGAGGTCCTGTAGAAACCCCTGGTTGTAACATGAACCCACTGCAGCAGTCTCCTCTGGAGGTCCTGTAGAAACCTCTGGTTGTAACATGAACCCACTGCAGCAGTCTCCTCTGGAGGTCCTGTATAAACCTCTGGTTGTAACATGAACCCACTGCAGCAGTCTCCTCTGGAGGTCCTGTAGAAACCCCTGGTTGTAACATGAACCCACTGCAGCAGTCTCCTCTGGAGGTCCTGTAGAAACCTCTGGTTGTAACATGATTCCACTGCAGCAGTCTCCTCTGGAGGTCCTGTAGAAACCTCTGGTTGTAACATGAACCCACTGCAGCAGTCTCCTCTGGAGGTCCTGTAGAAACCTCTGGTTGTAACATGAACCCACTGCAGCAGTCTCCTCTGGAGGTCCTGTAGAAACCTCTGGTTGTAACATGAACCCACTGCAGCAGTCTCCTCTGGAGGTCCTGTAGAAACCTCTGGTTGTAACATGAACCCACTGCAGCAGTCTCCTCTGGAGGTCCTGTAGAAACCTCTGGTTGTAACATGAACCCACTGCAGCAGTCTCCTCTGGAGGTCCTGTAGAAACCTCTGGTTGTAACATGAACCCACTGCAGCAGTCTCCTCTGGAGGTCCTGTAGAAACCTCTGGTTGTAACATGAACCCACTGCAGCAGTCTCCTCTGGAGGTCCTGTAGAAACCTCTGGTTGTAACATGAACCCACTGCAGCAGTCTCCTCTGGAGGTCCTGTAGAAACCTCTGGTTGTAACATGAACCCACTGCAGCAGTCTCCTCTGGAGGTCCTGTAGAAACCTCTGGTTGTAACATGAACCCACTGCAGCAGTCTCCTCTGGAGGTCCTGTAGAAACCTCTGGTTGTAACATGAACCCACTGCAGCAGTCTCCTCTGAAGGTCCTGTACAAACCTCTGGTTGTAACATGAACCCACTGCAGCAGTCTCCTCTGGAGGTCCTGTACAAACCTCTGGTTGTAACATGAACCCACTGCAGCAGTCTCCTCTGGAGGTCCTGTAGAAACCTCTGGTTGTAACATGAACCCACTGCAGCAGTCTCCTCTGGAGGTCCTGTACAAACCTCTGGTTGTAACATGAACCCACTGCAGCAGTCTCCTCTGGAGGTCCTGTAGAAACCTCTGGTTGTAACATGAACCCACTGCAGCAGTCTCCTCTGGAGGTCCTGTAGAAACCTCTGGTTGTAACATGAACCCACTGCAGCAGTCTCCTCTGGAGGTCCTGTAGAAACCTCTGGTTGTAACATGAACCCACTGCAGCAGTCTCTTCTGGAGGTCCTGTAGAAACCTCTGGTTGTAACATGAACCCACTGCAGCAGTCTCCTCTGGAGGTCCTGTAGAAACCTCTGGTTGTAACATGAACCCACTGCAGCAGTCTCCTCTGGAGGTCCTGTAGAAACCTCTGGTTGTAACATGAACCCACTGCAGCAGTCTCCTCTGGAGGTCCTGTAGAAACCTCTGGTTGTAACATGAACCCACTGCAGCAGTCTCCTCTGGAGGTCCTGTAGAAACCTCTGGTTGTAACATGAACCCACTGCAGCAGTCTCCTCTGGAGGTCCTGTAGAAACCTCTGGTTGTAACATGAACCCACTGCAGCAGTCTCCTCTGGAGGTCCTGTAGAAACCTCTGGTTGTAACATGAACCCACTGCAGCAGTCTCCTCTGGAGGTCCTGTAGAAACCTCTGGTTGTAACATGAACCCACTGCAGCAGTCTCCTCTGGAGGTCCTGTAGAAACCTCTGGTTGTAACATGACCCCACTGCAGCAGTCTCCTCTGGAGGTCCTGTAGAAACCTCTGGTTGTAACATGACCCCACTGCAGCAGTCTCCTCTGGAGGTCCTGTAGAAACCTCTGGTTGTAACATGACCCCACTGCAGCAGTCTCCTCTGGAGGTCCTGTATAAACCTCTGGTTGTAACATGAACCCACTGCAGCAGTCTCCTCTGGAGGTCCTGTAGAAACCTCTGGTTGTAACATGAACCCACTGCAGCAGTCTCCTCTGGAGGTCCTGTAGAAACCTCTGGTTGTAACATGACCCCACTGCAGCAGTCTCCTCTGGAGGTCCTGTAGAAACCTCTGGTTGTAACATGACCCCACTGCAGCAGTCTCCTCTGGAGGTCCTGTAGAAACCTCTGGTTGTAACATGAACCCACTGCAGCAGTCTCCTCTGGAGGTCCTGTAGAAACCTCTGGTTGTAACATGAACCCACTGCAGCAGTCTCCTCTGGAGGTGTGCCCTGTCACTGGTCTGACTCACTAAGACAACACACACGCTAATAAAAGAGCCATTGGCCTGGTCTCAATGACCCAACACACTGCCTGTCTGGTCCGATGTGGACTGCTTTCAATGACCCAACACACTGCCTGTCTGGTCCGATGTGGACTGTTTAAAATGACCCAACACACTGCCTGTCTGGTCCGATGTGGACTGGTCTCAATGACCCAGCACACTGCCTGTCTGGTCCGATGTGGACTGGTCTCAATGAACCAACACACTGCCTGTCTGGTCCGATGTGGACTGGTCTCAATGACCCAACACACTGCCTGTCTGGTCCGATGTGGACTGGTCTCAATGAACCAACACACTGCCTGTCTGGTCCGATGTGGACTGGTCTCAATGAACCAATACACTGCCTGTCTGGTCCGATGTGGACTGGTCTCAATGACCCAACACACTGCCTGTCTGGTCCGATGTGGACTGGTCTCAATGACCCAACACACTGCCTGTCTGGTCCGATGTGGACTAGTCTCAATGACCCAACACACTGCCTGTCTGGTCCGACGTGGACTGGTCTCAATGACCCAACACACTGCCTGTCTGGTCCGATGTGGACTGGTCTCAATGACCCAACACACTGCCTGTCTGGTCCGATGTGGACTGGTCTCAATGACCCAACACACTGCCTGTCTGGTCCGATGTGGACTGTTTAAATGACCCAACACACTGCCTGTCTGGTCCGATGTGGACTGGTCTCAATGACCCAACACACTGCCTGTCTGGTCCGATGTGGACTGTTTAAATGACCCAACACACTGCCTGTCTGGTACGATGTGGACTGGTCTCAATGACCCAGCACACTGCCTGTCTGGTACGATGTGGACTGGTCTCAATGACCCAACACACTGCCTGTCTGGTCCGATGTGGACTGTTTAAATGACCCAACACACTGCCTGTCTGGTCCGATGTGGACTGTTTAAATGACCCAACACACTGCCTGTCTGGTCCGATGTGGACTGGTCTCAATGACCCAACACACTGCCTGTCTGGTCCGATGTGGACTGGTCTCAATGACCCAACACACTGCCTGTCTGGTACGATGTGGACTGGTCTCAATGAACCAACACACTGCCTGTCTGGTCCGATGTGGACTGGTCTCAATGACCCAACACACTGCCTGTCTGGTCCGATGTGGACTGGTCTCAATGACCCAACACACTGCCTGTCTGGTCCGATGTGGACTGGTCTCAATGACCCAACACACTGCCTGTCTGGTCCGATGTGGACTGTTTAAATGACCCAACACACTGCCTGTCTGGTCCGATGTGGACTGGTCTCAATGACCCAACACACTGCCTGTCTGGTCCGATGTGGACTGGTCTCAATGACCCAACACACTGCCTGTCTGGTCCGATGTGGACTGGTCTCAATGACCCAACACACTGCCTGTCTGGTCCGATGTGGACTGGTCTCAATGACCCAACACACTGCCTGTCTGGTCCGATGTGGACTGGTCTCAATGACCCAACACACTGCCTGTCTGGTCCGATGTGGACTGTTTAAATGACCCAACACACTGCCTGTCTGGTCCGATGTGGACTGGTCTCAATGACCCAACACACTGCCTGTCTGGTCCGATGTGGACTGGTCTCAATGACCCAACACACTGCCTGTCTGGTCCGATGTGGACTGGTCTCAATGAACCAACACACTGCCTGTCTGGTCCGATGTGGACTGGTCTCAATGACCCAACACACTGCCTGTCTGGTCCGATGTGGACTGGTCTCAATGACCCAACACACTGCCTGTCTGGTCCGATGTGGACTGGTCTCAATGACCCAACACACTGCCTGTCTGGTCCGATGTGGACTGTTTAAATGACCCAACACACTGCCTGTCTGGTCCGATGTGGACTGGTCTCAATGACCCAACACACTGCCTGTCTGGTCCGATGTGGACTGGTCTCAATGACCCAACACACTGCCTGTCTGGTACGATGTGGACTGGTCTCAATGACCCAACACACTGCCTGTCTGGTACGATGTGGACTGGTCTCAATGAACCAACACACTGCCTGTCTGGTCCGATGTGGACTGTTTAAATGACCCAACACACTGCCTGTCTGGTCCGATGTGGACTGTTTAAATGACCCAACACACTGCCTGTCTGGTCCGATGTGGACTGTTTAAATGACCCAACACACTGCCTGTCTGGTCCGATGTGGACTGGTCTCAATGACCCAACACACTGCCTGTCTGGTCCGATGTGGACTGGTCTCAATGACCCAACACACTGCCTGTCTGGTACGATGTGGACTGGTCTCAATGAACCAACACACTGCCTGTCTGGTCCGATGTGGACTGGTCTCAATGACCCAACACACTGCCTGTCTGGTCCGATGTGGACTGTTTAAATGACCCAACACGCTCATTACTACAGGGAATGTTGGAAGCATAAGTAGCCTTGTATTGGACGCATAAGTAGCCTTGTATTGGACGCATAAGTAAGCCTTGTCTGAGCCAAATTTGACCTCGGTTCACTAAACGGGGCAGATTCTAAGTTCACTAAACGGGGCAGATTCTAAGTTCACTAAACGGGGCAGATTCTCGGTTCACTAAACGGGGCAGATTCTAAGTTCACTAAACGGGGCAGAGTCTAGGTTCACAAAACGGGGCAGAGTATAGGTTCACTAAACGGGGCAGATTCTAGGTTCACTAAGCGGGGCAGATTCTAGGTTCACTAAGCGGGGCAGATTCTAGGTTCACTAAACGGGGCAGAGTCTAGGTTCACTAAACGGGGCAGAGTCTAGGTTCACTAAACGGGGCAGATTCTAGGTTCACTAAGCGGGGCAGATTCTAGGTTCACTAAGCGGGGCAGATTCTAGGTTCACTAAGCGGGGCAGATTCTAGGTTCACTAAACGGGGCAGATTCTAGGTTCACTAAGCGGGGCAGATTCTAGGTTCACTAAACGGGGCAGATTCTAGGTTCACTAAACGGGGCAGATTCTAGGTTCACTAAACGGGGCAGATTCTAGGTTCACTAAACGGGGCAGATTCTAGGTTCACTAAGCGGGGCAGATTCTAGGTTCACTAAGCGGGGCAGATTCTAGGTTCACTAAGCGGGGCAGATTCTAGGTTCACTAAGCGGGGCAGATTCTAGGTTCACTAAGCGGGGCAGATTCTAGGTTCACTAAACGGGGCAGATTCTAGGTTCACTAAACGGGGCAGATTCTAGGTTCACTAAGCGGGGCAGATTCTAGGTTCACTAAATGGGGCAGATTCTAGGTTCACAAAACGGGGCAGAGTCTAGGTTCACAAAACGGGGCAGAGTCTAGGTTCACTAAACGGGGCAGATTCTAGGTTCACTAAGCGGGGCAGATTCTCGGTTCACTAAGCGGGGCAGATTCTAGGTTCACTAAACGGGGCAGATTCTAGGTTCACTAAGCGGGGCAGATTCTAGGTTCACTAAACGGGGCAGAGTCTCGGTTCACTAAGCGGGGCAGATTCTAGGTTCACTAAACGGGGCAGATTCTAGGTTCACTAAACGGGGCAGATTCTAGGTTCACTAAACGGGGCAGATTCTAGGTTCACTAAGCGGGGCAGATTCTAGGTTCACTAAACGGGGCAGATTCTAGGTTCACAAAACGGGGCAGAGTCTAGGTTCACTAAACGGGGCAGATTCTAGGTTCACTAAGCGGGGCAGATTCTAGGTTCACTAAGCGGGGCAGATTCTAGGTTCACTAAACGGGGCAGATTCTAGGTTCACTAAGCGGGGCAGATTCTAGGTTCACTAAACGGGGCAGATTCTAGGTTCACTAAACGGGGCAGATTCTATGTTCACTAAACGGGGCAGAATCTAGGTTCACTAAACGGGGCAGATTCTAAGTTCACTAAACGGGGCAGATTCTAAGTTCACTAAACGGGGCAGATTCTAAGTTCACTAAACGGGGCAGATTCTAGGTTCACTAAGCGGGGCAGATTCTAGGTTTACTAAGCGGGGCAGATTCTAGGTTCACTAAGCGGGGCAGATTCTAAGTTCACTAAACGGGGCAGATTCTAGGTTCACTAAGCGGGGCAGATTCTAGGTTCACTAAACGGGGCAGATTCTAGGTTTACTAAGCGGGGCAGATTCTAGGTTTACTAAGCGGGGCAGATTCTAAGTTCACTAAGCGGGGCAGAGTCTAGGTTCACTAAGCGGGGCAGATTCTATGTTCACTAAACGGGGCAGATTCTCGGTTCACTAAACGGGGCAGATTCTCTGTTCACTAAACGGGGCAGATTCTATGTTCACTAAACGGGGCAGATTCTAGGTTCACTAAGCGGGGCAGATTCTAGGTTCACTAAACGGGGCAGAGTCTAGGTTCACTAAGCGGGGCAGATTCTCGGTTCACTAAACGGGGCAGATTCTATGTTCACTAAACGGGGCAGATTCAAGGTTCACTAAAAGGGGCAGATTCTAGGTTCACTAAGCGGGGCAGATTCTAGGTTCACTAAACGGGGCAGATTCTAGGTTCACTAAGCGGGGCAGATTCAAGGTTCACTAAGCGGGGAAGATTCTAGGTTCACTAAGCGGGGCAGATTCTCGGTTCACTAAGCGGGGCAGATTCTCGGTTCACTAAGCGGGGCAGATTCTAGGTTCACTAAACGGGGCAGATTCTAGGTTCACTAAGCGGGGCAGATTCTCGGTTCACTAAACGGGGCAGAGTCTCGGTTCACTAAGCGGGGCAGATTCTAGGTTCACTAAACGGGGCAGATTCTAGGTTCACTAAACGGGGCAGAGTCTAGGTTCACTAAACGGGGCAGATTCTAGGTTCACTAAACGGGGCAGATTCTAGGTTCACTAAGCGGGGCAGATTCTAGGTTCACTAAACGGGGCAGATTCTAGGTTCACTAAACGGGGCAGATTCTCGGTTCACTAAACGGGGCAGATTCTCGGTTCACTAAACGGGGCAGATTCTATGTTCACTAAACGGGGCAGATTCTAAGTTCACTAAACGGGGCAGATTCTAAGTTCACTAAACGGGGCAGATTCTAAGTTCACTAAACGGGGCAGATTCTAGGTTCACTAAACGGGGCAGATTCTAGGTTTACTAAGCGGGGCAGATTCTAGGTTCACTAAACGGGGCAGAGTCTAGGTTCACTAAACGGGGCAGATTCTAGGTTCACTAAGCGGGGCAGATTCTAGGTTCACTAAACGGGGCAGATTCTAGGTTCACTAAACGGGGCAGATTCTCGGTTCACTAAGCGGGGCAGATTCTCGGTTCACTAAGCGGGGCAGATTCTAAGTTCACTAAGCGGGGCAGATTCTATGTTCACTAAGCGGGGTAGATTCTCGGTTCACTAAACGGGGCAGATTCTCGGTTCACTAAACGGGGCAGATTCTAGGTTCACTAAGCGGGGCAGATTCTAGGTTCACTAAACGGGGCAGATTCTAGGTTCACAAAACGGGGCAGAGTCTAGGTTCACTAAGCGGGGCAGATTCTAGGTTCACTAAGCGGGGCAGATTCTAGGTTCACTAAGCGGGGCAGATTCTAGGTTCACTAAACGGGGCAGATTCTAGGTTCACTAAGCGGGGCAGATTCTAGGTTCACTAAGCGGGGCAGATTCTAAGTTCACTAAACGGGGCAGATTCTATGTTCACTAAACGGGGCAGATTCTAGGTTCACTAAACGGGGCAGATTCTAAGTTCACTAAACGGGGCAGATTCTAGGTTCACTAAGCGGGGCAGATTCTAGGTTTACTAAGCGGGGCAGATTCTAGGTTCACTAAGCGGGGCAGATTCTATGTTCACTAAACGGGGCAGATTCTAGGTTCACTAAGCGGGGCAGATTCTAGGTTCACTAAACGGGGCAGAGTCTAGGTTCACTAAACGGGGCAGATTCTCGGTTCACTAAACGGGGCAGATTCTCGGTTCACTAAACGGGGCAGATTCTAGGTTCACTAAACGGGGCAGATTCTAGGTTCACTAAACGGGGCAGATTCTAGGTTCACTAAACGGGGCAGATTCTCGGTTCACTAAACGGGGCAGATTCTCGGTTCACTAAACGGGGCAGATTCTAGGTTCACTAAACGGGGCAGATTCTAGGTTCACTAAACGGGTTAGAGTCTATGTTCACTAAACGGGGCAGAGTCTAGGTTCACTAAACGGGGCAGATTCTCGGTTCACTAAACGGGGCAGATTCTCGGTTCACTAAACGGGGCAGATTCTAGGTTCACTAAACGGGGCAGATTCTAGGTTCACTAAACGGGGCAGATTCTAGGTTCACTAAACGGGGCAGAGTCTAGGTTCACTAAACGGGGCAGATTCTAGGTTCACTAAGCGGGGCAGATTCTAGGTTCACTAAGCGGGGCAGATTCTCGGTTCACTAAACGGGGCAGATTCTCGGTTCACTAAACGGGGCAGATTCTAGGTTCACTAAACGGGGCAGATTCTAGGAACCCAGATATTCCTATCTAAACTGATCCTGAATGCAAGGCTTTATCAGATGAGCTACCGCTAAAACACTGGATATTCTGAGATGACATATCGGTGGTGGTTTAGCCTCGGTATGAGAGACTCCCTGACTGTGGTGGTTTAGCCTCGGTATGAGAGACTCCCCGACTGTGGTGGTTTAGCCTCGGTATGAGAGACTCCCCGACTGTGGTGGTTTAGCCTCGGTATGAGAGACTCCCCGACTGTGGTGGTTTAGCCTCGGTATGAGAGACTCCCCGACTGTGGTGGTTTAGCCTCGGTATGAGAGACTCCCCGACTGTGGTGGTTTAGCCTCGGTATGAGAGACTCCCCGACTGTGGTGGTTTAGCCTCGGTATGAGAGACTCCCCGACTGTGGTGGTTTAGCCTCGGTATGAGAGACTCCCCGACTGTGGTGGTTTAGCCTCGGTATGAGAGACTCCCCGACTGTGGTGGTTTAGCCTCGGTATGAGAGACTCCCCGACTGTGGTGGTTTAGCCTCGGTATGAGAGACTCCCCGACTGTGGTGGTTTAGCCTCGGTATGAGAGACTCCCCGACTGTGGTGGTTTAGCCTCGGTATGAGAGACTCCCCGACTGTGGTGGTTTAGCCTCGGTATGAGAGACTCCCCGACTGTGGTGGTTTAGCCTCGGTATGAGAGACTCCCCGACTGTGGTGGTTTAGCCTCGGTCCGAGAGACTCCCCGACTGTGGTGGTTTAGCCTCGGTCCGAGAGACTCCCTGACTGTGGTGGTTTAGCCTCGGTCCGAGAGACTCCCCGACTGTGGTGGTTTAGCCTCGGTCCGAGAGACTCCCCGACTGTGGTGGTTTAGCCTCGGTATGAGAGACTCCCCGACTGTGGTGGTTTAGCCTCGGTCCGAGAGACTCCCCGACTGTGGTGGTTTAGCCTCGGTCCGAGAGACTCCCCGACTGTGGTGGTTTAGCCTCGGTCCGAGAGACTCCCCGACTGTGGTGGTTTAGCCTCGGTCCGAGAGACTCCCCGACTGTGGTGGTTTAGCCTCGGTCCGAGAGACTCCCCGACTGTGGTGGTTTAGCCTCGGTCCGAGAGACTCCCCGACTGTGGTGGTTTAGCCTCGGTCCGAGAGACTCCCCGACTGTGGTGGTTTAGCCTCGGTATGAGAGACTCCCCGACTGTGGTGGTTTAGCCTCGGTATGAGAGACTCCCCGACTGTGGTGGTTTAGCCTCGGTATGAGAGACTCCCCGACTGTGGTGGTTTAGCCTCGGTATGAGAGACTCCCCGACTGTGGTGGTTTAGCCTCGGTATGAGAGACTCCCGACTGGGTAGCCTCGGTATGAGAGACTCCCCGACTGTGGTGGTTTAGCCTCGGTATGAGAGACTCCCCGACTGTGGTGGTTTAGCCTCGGTATGAGAGACTCCCCGACTGTGGTGGTTTAGCCTCGGTATGAGAGACTCCCCGACTGTGGTGGTTTAGCCTCGGTATGAGAGACTCCCCGACTGTGGTGGTTTAGCCTCGGTATGAGAGACTCCCCGACTGTGGTGGTTTAGCCTCGGTATGAGAGACTCCCCGACTGTGGTGGTTTAGCCTCGGTATGAGAGACTCCCCGACTGTGGTGGTTTAGCCTCGGTATGAGAGACTCCCCGACTGTGGTGGTTTAGCCTCGGTATGAGAGACTCCCCGACTGTGGTGGTTTAGCCTCGGTATGAGAGACTCCCCGACTGTGGTGGTTTAGCCTCGGTATGAGAGACTCCCCGACTGTGGTGGTTTAGCCTCGGTATGAGAGACTCCCCGACTGTGGTGGTTTAGCCTCGGTATGAGAGACTCCCCGACTGTGGTGGTTTAGCCTCGGTATGAGAGACTCCCCGACTGTGGTGGTTTAGCCTCGGTATGAGAGACTCCCCGACTGTGGTGGTTTAGCCTCGGTATGAGAGACTCCCCGACTGTGGTGGTTTAGCCTCGGTATGAGAGACTCCCCGACTGTGGTGGTTTAGCCTCGGTATGAGAGACTCCCCGACTGTGGTGGTTTAGCCTCGGTATGAGAGACTCCCCGACTGTGGTGGTTTAGCCTCGGTATGAGAGACTCCCCGACTGTGGTGGTTTAGCCTCGGTATGAGAGACTCCCCGACTGTGGTGGTTTAGCCTCGGTATGAGAGACTCCCCGACTGTGGTGGTTTAGCCTCGGTATGAGAGACTCCCCGACTGTGGTGGTTTAGCCTCGGTATGAGAGACTCCCCGACTGTGGTGGTTTAGCCTCGGTATGAGAGACTCCCCGACTGTGGTGGTTTAGCCTCGGTATGAGAGACTCCCCGACTGTGGTGGTTTAGCCTCGGTATGAGAGACTCCCCGACTGTGGTGGTTTAGCCTCGGTATGAGAGACTCCCCGACTGTGGTGGTTTAGCCTCGGTATGAGAGACTCCCCGACTGTGGTGGTTTAGCCTCGGTATGAGAGACTCCCCGACTGTGGTGGTTTAGCCTCGGTATGAGAGACTCCCCGACTGTGGTGGTTTAGCCTCGGTATGAGAGACTCCCCGACTGTGGTGGTTTAGCCTCGGTATGAGAGACTCCCCGACTGTGGTGGTTTAGCCTCGGTATGAGAGACTCCCCGACTGTGGTGGTTTAGCCTCGGTATGAGAGACTCCCCGACTGTGGTGGTTTAGCCTCGGTATGAGAGACTCCCGACTGTGGTGGTTTAGCCTCGGTATGAGAGACTCCCCGACTGTGGTGGTTTAGCCTCGGTATGAGAGACTCCCCGACTGTGGTGGTTTAGCCTCGGTATGAGAGACTCCCCGACTGTGGTGGTTTAGCCTCGGTATGAGAGACTCCCTGACTGTGGTGGTTTAGCCTCGGTATGAGAGACTCCCTGACTGTGGTGGTTTAGCCTCGGTATGAGAGACTCCCTGACTGTGGTGGTTTAGCCTCGGTATGAGAGACTCCCTGACTGTGGTGGTTTAGCCTCGGTCCGAGAGACTCCCTGACTGTGGTGGTTTAGCCTCGGTATGAGAGACTCCCTGACTGTGGTGGTTTAGCCTCGGTATGAGAGACTCCCTGACTGTGGTGGTTTAGCCTCGGTATGAGAGACTCCCTGACTGTGGTGGTTTAGCCTCGGTATGAGAGACTCCCCGACTGTGGTGGTTTAGCCTCGGTCCGAGAGACTCCCTGACTGTGGTGGTTTAGCCTCGGTATGAGAGACTCCCTGACTGTGGTGGTTTAGCCTCGGTATGAGAGACTCCCCGACTGTGGTGGTTTAGCCTCGGTATGAGAGACTCCCTGACTGTGGTGGTTTAGCCTCGGTCCGAGAGACTCCCTGACTGTGGTGGTTTAGCCTCGGTATGAGAGACTCCCTGACTGTGGTGGTTTAGCCTCGGTATGAGAGACTCCCTGACTGTGGTGGTTTAGCCTCGGTATGAGAGACTCCCCGACTGTGGTGGTTTAGCCTCGGTATGAGAGACTCCCTGACTGTGGTGGTTTAGCCTCGGTATGAGAGACTCCCTGACTGTGGTGGTTTAGCCTCGGTATGAGAGACTCCCTGACTGTGGTGGTTTAGCCTCGGTATGAGAGACTCCCTGACTGTGGTGGTTTAGCCTCGGTATGAGAGACTCCCCGACTGTGGTGGTTTAGCCTCGGTATGAGAGACTCCCCGACTGTGGTGGTTTAGCCTCGGTATGAGAGACTCCCTGACTGTGGTGGTTTAGCCTCGGTATGAGAGACTCCCTGACTGTGGTGGTTTAGCCTCGGTATGAGAGACTCCCTGACTGTGGTGGTTTAGCCTCGGTATGAGAGACTCCCTATTTCCTAAGTAGTACACTACTTTTGGCTTTGGTCAAAAGTAATGTACTATACAGGAAATAGAGTTTAGGAAACGCCCCCTGACTGAGGGACTGAGAGGCGTCCCAAAATGGCTTCCTGCATCACTTCATCAGTTAGATGTCCAGGATGGAGAGACGTGGGTGAGTCTCTGAATGTAGCAATGCGACCACTTTACCACGAAAACACATGAGCATTTCTCCATTAACGGCCTCCTAACAGACCAGCAAATCTTCTCTTCCGCTATCCATTAATCAGATCCGTCTCTTCCTTCCTGGATAGCTTGATCTCTTCCTGAGTTGTCAGTGCTCTGTTGGGATGCCATGATGCACCCGATGACCTAGTGCTAATACACGCTTCTGATAGGGAAAGGGGGGGTTACCTAGTCAGTTGTACAACTGAATGCCTTCAACTGAAATGTGTCTTCTGCATTTAACCCAACCCCTCTGAATCAGAGAGGTGAGGGGGGGCTGCCTTAATCGACATCCACGTCTTCGGGCGCCTGGGGAACAGTGTTAAGCACTTTACCTAGACAATGTAATTCTGGTCTGCTACTATACAGACCAAGTGATACAGTATTGCACTTTGCCTCTCTGTCGGTAATACACGTTTTAAAGTAAAAATAGGTTAACTGGTCTGTGCCTCTTTAACTAAGGGACAACATGAGTACACTATTTATGATATTGCACTATATTCACTGCAATATACTGCTACACACAACATATATAATATACTGCTACATATAACATGGAACATATATAATATACTGCTACATATAACATATATAATATACTGCTACATATAACATATATAATATACTGCTACATATAATATACTGCTACATATAACATATATAATATACTGCTACACACAACATATATAATATACTGCTACATATAACATGGAACATATATAATATACTGCTACATATAACATATACAATATACTGCTACATATAACATATACAATATACTGCTACATATAACATATATAATATACTGCTATATACAACATATATAATATACTGCTACATATAACATATATAATATACTGCTACATATAACATGGAACATATATAATATACTGCTACACACAACATATATAATATACTGCTACATATAACATATATAATATACTGCTACATATAACATATATAATATACTGCTACATATAACATGGAACATATATAATATACTGCTACATATAACATATATAATATACTGCTACATATAACATATATAATATACTGCTACACACAACATATATAATATACTGCTACACACAACATATATAATATACTGCTACACATAACATGGAACATGTATAATATACTGCTACATATAACATATATAATATACTGCTACATATAACATGGAACATATATAATATACTGCTACATATAACATATATAATATACTGCTACATATAACATGGAACATATATAATATACTGCTACACATAACATATATAATATACTGCTACATATAACATATATAATATACTGCTACATATAATATACTGCTACATATAACATATATAATATACTGCTACACACAACATATATAATATACTGCTACATATAACATGGAACATATATAATATACTGCTACATATAACATATATAATATACTGCTACATATAACATGGAACATATATAATATACTGCTACACATAACATATATAATATACTGCTACATATAACATATATAATATACTGCTACATATAATATACTGCTACATATAACATATATAATATACTGCTACACACAACATATATAATATACTGCTACATATAACATGGAACATATATAATATACTGCTACATATAACATATATAATATACTGCTACATATAACATGTATAATATACTGCTACATATAACATATATAATATACTGCTACACAAAACATATATAATATACTGCTACATATAACATGGAACAAATACAATATACTGCTACATATAACATATATAATATACTGCTACATATAACATATATAATATACTGCTACACAACATGGAACATACATAATATACTGCTACATATAACATATATAATATACTGCTACATATAACATGGAACATATATAATATACTGCTACATATAACATATATAATATACTGCTACATATAACATATATAATATACTGCTACATATAACATGGAACATATATAATATACTGCTACATATAACATATATAATATACTGCTACATATAACATATATAATATACTGCTACATATAACATGGAACATATATAATATACTGCTACATATAACATATATAATATACTGCTACATATAACATATATAATATACTGTTACACACAACATGTATAATATACTGCTACATATAACATGGAACATATATAATATACTGCTACATATAACATATATAATATACTGCTACATATAACATATATAATATACTGCTACATATAACATGGAACATATATAATATACTGCTACATATAACATATATAATATACTGCTACATATAACATATATAATATACTGCTACATATAACATGGAACATACATAATATACTGCTACATATAACATATATAATATACTGCTACATATAACATATATAATATACTGCTACATATAACATATATAATATACTGCTACATATAACATATATAATATACTGCTACACACAACATATATAATATACTGCTATATAATATACTGCTACATATAACATATAACATATATAATATACTGCTACATATAACATATATAATATACTGCTACATATAACATGTATAATATACTGCTACATATAACATATATAATATACTGCTACATATAACATATATAATATACTGCTACATATAACATGTATAATATACTGCTACATATAACATATATAATATACTGCTACATATAACATATACAATATACTGCTACATATAACATATACAATATACTGCTACATATAACATATATAATATACTGCTACATATAACATATATAATATACTGCTACATATAACATGTATAATATACTGCTACATATAACATATATAATATACTGCTACATATAACATGTATAATATACTGCTACACACAACATGTATAATATACTGCTACATATAACATATATAATATACTGCTACATATAACATATATAATATACTGTTACACATAACATATACAATATACTGCTACACATAACATATATAATATACTGCTAGATATAACATGGAACATATATAATATACTGCTACACATAACATATATAATATACTGCTACATATAACATGGAACATATATAATATACTGCTACATATAACATGGAACATATATAATATACTGCTACACATAACATATATAATATACTGCTACATATAACATGTATAATATACTGCTAGATATAACATATATAATATACTGCTACATATAACATATACAATATACTGCTACATATAACATATATAATATACTGCTACATATAACATGGAACATATATAATATACTGCTACATATAACATATATAATATACTGCTACATATAACATGGAACATATATAATATACTGCTAGATATAACATGGAACATATATAATATACTGCTACATATAACATATATAATATACTGCTACATATAACATATATAATATACTGCTACATATAACATATATAATATACTGCTACATATAACATATATAATATACTGCTATATATAACATGGAACATATACAATATACTGCTATTGCCCAAAATGCACTGTCATACATCCAGTATTTGGCCTCTACAGCACATCAGTGTATTAACTAAAAGATTGTTGTTTCAAGTTATCTCCTGTAGTAAAACCTAGCAAGCAGCTGAACGGGACGGTGATGGGATCCAGTCCCTTCATAAAGAGAAAGCAGTGGGACAGTGATGGGATCCAGTCCATTCATAAAGAGAAAGCTGTGGACAGTGATGGGATCCAGTCCATTCATAAAGAGAAAGCAGTGGGACGGTGATTGGATCCAGTCCATTCATAAAGAGAAAGCTGTGGGACAGTGATGGGATCCAGTCCATTCATAAAGAGAAAGCTGTGGGACAGTGATGGGATCCAGTCCATTCATAAAGAGAAAATTATATATATATATGGAGAGACAGTACTAACCTCAGATGAGACATTATATATATATATATATATATATATATATATATATATATATATATATATATATATATATATATATATATATGGAGAGACAGTACTAACCTCAGATGAGACATTATATATATATATATATATATATATATATGGAGAGACAGTACTAACCTCAGATGAGACATTATATATATATATATGGAGAGACAGTACTAACCTCAGATGAGACATATATATATATATATATATATATATATGGAGAGACAGTACTAACCTCAGATGAGACATTATATATATATATGGAGAGACAGTACTAACCTCAGATGAGACATTATATATATATATATATATATGGAGAGACAGTACTAACCTCAGATGAGACATTATATATATATATATATGGAGAGACAGTACTAACCTCAGATGAGACATTATATATATATATATATGGAGAGACAGTACTAACCTCAGATGAGACATTATATATATATATATATATATGGAGAGACAGTACTAACCTCAGATGAGACATTATATATATATATATATATGGAGAGACAGTACTAACCTCAGATGAGACATTATATATATATATATATATGGAGAGACAGTACTAACCTCAGATGAGACATTATATATATATATATATATGGAGAGACAGTACTAACCTCAGATGAGACATTATATATATATATATATATGGAGAGACAGTACTAACCTCAGATGAGACATTATATATATATATATATATATATATGGAGAGACAGTACTAACCTCAGATGAGACATTATATATATATATATGGAGTGACAGTACTAACCTCAGATGAGACATTATATATATATATATATATATGGAGAGACAGTACTAACCTCAGATGAGACATTATATATATATATGGAGAGACAGTACTAACCTCAGATGAGACATTATATATATATATATGGAGAGACAGTACTAACCTCAGATGATACATTATATATATATATATATATATATATGGAGAGACAGTACTAACCTCAGATGAGACATTATATATATATATGGAGAGACAGTACTAACCTCAGATGAGACATTATATATATATATATATATATATATATATATATATATATATATATATATATATATGGAGTGACAGTACTAACCTCAGATGAGACATTATATATATATATATATATATATATATATATATATATATATATGGAGTGACAGTACTAACCTCAGATGAGACATTATATATATATATATATATATGGAGAGACAGTACTAACCTCAGATGAGACATTATATATATATATATATATATATGGAGAGACAGTACTAACCTCAGATGAGACATTATATATATATATATATATATATGGAGAGACAGTACTAACCTCAGATGAGACATTATATATATATATATATATATATATGGAGAGACAGTACTAACCTCAGATGAGACATTATATATATATATATATATATATATATATGGAGAGACAGTACTAACCTCAGATGAGACATTATATATATATATATATATATATATGGAGAGACAGTACTAACCTCAGATGAGACATTATATATATATATATATGGAGAGACAGTACTAACCTCAGATGATACATTATATATATATATATATATGGAGAGACAGTACTAACCTCAGATGAGACATTATATATATATATATATATATATGGAGAGACAGTACTAACCTCAGATGATACATTATATATATATATATATATGGAGAGACAGTACTAACCTCAGATGAGACATTATATATATATATATATGGAGAGACAGTACTAACCTCAGATGAGACATTATATATATATATATATGGAGAGACAGTACTAACCTCAGATGAGACATTATATATATATATATATATATATATATATATATATATATGGAGAGACAGTACTAACCTCAGATGATACATTATATATATATATATATATGGAGAGACAGTACTAACCTCAGATGAGACATTATATATATATATATATGGAGAGACAGTACTAACCTCAGATGATACATTATATATATATATATATGGAGAGACAGTACTAACCTCAGATGATACATTATATATATATATATATATATGGAGAGACAGTACTAACCTCAGATGAGACATATATATATATATATATGGAGAGACAGTACTAACCTCAGATGAGACATTATATATATATATATATGGAGAGACAGTACTAACCTCAGATGAGACATTATATATATATATATATATGGAGAGACAGTACTAACCTCAGATGAGACATATATATATATATATGGAGAGACAGTACTAACCTCAGTCCGTAGAGCACGGTGCCGTCCGGATGCAGCCGGATCATACGGTTCTTCACGGTGACCCCATGCACAAAGGACTTCTTATCGTTGAGGAAGTAGGTGTCGGGGACCCAGAGCTGGTCGGCGACCCGGTTATCCAGCGTCAGGTTCAGGGGGATCCCAGCGTATGCCAGCCTCTTGTCCCTCCAGTACTGCTGGAAGTACATGGTCAGCGTGTAGTCCTGAAGACACACATAGAACAAGGTTAAAGGAGTCATATCATACACTTCATTTACATGGTTTCTCACCTACAGTACCAGTCAAAAGTTTGGATACAGTTACTCATTCAAAGGTTTTTCTTTATTTTAACTATTTTCCACATTGTAGAATAGTGAAAACATCAAAACTATGAAATAACACATATGGAATCATGTAGTAAACAAAAAAAGTTTTAAACAAATCAAAATATATTTTATATTTGAGATTCTTTAAAGTAGCCACCATTTGCCGTGATGAAAGCTTTGCACACTCTTGGCATTCTCTCAACCAGCTTCATGAGGAATGCTTTTCCAATAGTCTTGAAGGAGTTCCCACATATGCTGAGCACTTGTTGGCTGCTTTTTCTTCACTCCGCGGTCCAACTCGTCCCAAACCATCTCCATTGGGTTGAGGTCGGGTGATTGTGGAGGCCAAGTCATCTGATGCAGGGCGGCAGGTAGCCACAGCGTTGGGCCAGTAACCGAAAGGTTGCTGGATCAAATTCCCGAGCTGACAAGGTAAAAATCTGTCGTTCTGCCCCCTGAGCAAGGCAGTTAACCCACTGTTCTGCGGGCGTCGAAGACGTGGATGTCGATTATGGCAGCCCCCCCACACCTCTCTGATTCAGATGCAGAAGACAAATTTCAGATGAATACATTCAGTATACATGGTATCCCCCTTTCCATCACTCTCCTTCTTGGTCAAAAATACCTTACACAGCCTGGAGGTGTGTTTTTAGTCATTGTCCTGTTGGAAAACAAATGATAGTCCCACTAAGTGCAAACCAGATGGGATGGCGTATCGCTGCAGAATGCAGTGGTACCCATGCTGGTTAAGTGTGCCTTGAATTCTAAATAAATCACAGACAGTGTCACCAGCAAAGCACTCCCACACCATCACACCTCCTCCTCCATGCTTCACGGTGGAAACCACACATGCAGAGATCCATTCACCTACTCTTTCTCACAAAGACACAGCGGTTGCAACCAAAAATAAAACCTTTGGAGTCATCAGACCAAAGGACAGACTTCCACCGGTCTGATGTCAATTGTCTCTTCTTTTTATTGGTGTCCTTTAGTAGTGGTTTCTTTGCAGCAATTCGACCATGAAGGCCTGATTCACGCAGTCTCCTCTGAACAGTTGAGGTTGAGATGTGTGTCATGACGTTGGCCTGTGGGTAAGGTTTATGACCCCCCCCCCATAAATTCCTTTCTCCCTGCCCTCTCTCTTGACTCTACAGAGGGACTCTTGAATAGCCTTTGTTAAACATATAGAGTCTGGGAACATCAAACAAGTGGAGGGAAAGGAACCATATTTCGGTAATAGAACCAGTTGAAAATATGCGTTGGTACTTAATGAATATGATGTCAGTTCGGTTGTCATCTGAGACATTATGACTGATGACAGGACGACCTAAACTGTATCTGGGAAAGTCTACACATTATAGTTATCAGATTCACATGGAATTGTTGTGCAATTCAAATGTTTAAATATAAAATTATTTGTGAAAAGATTAAATGTAATTTTAGCTTCCAAATGAGAGATTTGGGTTTTCATAAGGTTAGGGCTCTGCTCAATCAGTGGCCCGCCCCTGTGAAGAGACATGGGTTATAAACTATGAAACACACCCTTCTCCCTCCACTATATAAGCCCTTGACGAACATGTAACCTTCTGTTCCGAGTACATTAGGATGACGATCCGATGTCAGAAGGATTCAGATAATAACTTCAGAACGAAGCCAACCTCAGCGTGAGCTTTGGTTTGCGAATGGTATGAACTTTGAACTCTTATTCGCTACAGAAGTGATACCTCCTAGCCGTTGAGTTAGTAGCGGCCGCTGTAAACGTGGGCTAGGAGAGGACAGACAGAGTATCCCGTCTACCACACAACGACGACACTACAACGTTTCCCGTTTACCACCAGAGACACTCTTCAAAGGACAAAGGACTCTGTTGGGCAACACGGCCTTCCATCTACCACCAACCTATTGAAGCGCAGCTCAGAGTAAATATTTATAGCATTTTCCTTTTCCAAATGGGCAGTAATTTAGAATGCATAAGATTCTGTATTTACGATAGAGTAGCTTCTCCCTTTGTTCTTCAGTCTTCAAATCAAATCAAATGTATTTATATAGCCCTTCTTACATCAGCTGATATCTCAAAGTGCTGTACAGAAACCCAGCCTAAAACTCCAAACAGCAAGCAATGCAGGTGTAGAAGCACGGTGGCTAGGAAAAACTCCCTAGAAAGGCCAAAACCTAGGAAGAAACATAGAGAGGAACCAGTCCTCTTCTGGCTGTGCCGGGTGGAGATTATAACAGAACATGGCCAAGATGTTCAAATGTTCATAAATGATCAGCATGGTCAAATAATAATAATCACAGTAGTTGTCGAGGGTGCAGCAAGTCAGCACCTCAGGAGTAAATGTCAGTTGGCTTTTCATGGCCGATCATTAAGAGTATCTCTACCGCTCCTGCGGTAGAGGGACGTTTTCCTTTATGACATAATTTGTAATCAAGGTATGATTCATTCTGTGTATATGTAATTCTGTGTGATTAGTTAGGTATTTACTAAATAAATAATTAAACCCAATTTTGTATTGCTGATTCAACTTGTTAGCCAGGGTTTGTGAAGATAACCAAGAATTTACAACTTTCAGATGAGACTGAAATAAGGTGACGATTAATATTGACTGCTATTGATGTAAAATACTACTAGGTCTTTAAGAGTTTATTCGGAAGATAACAGCTCTATAAACACTCTTTCGTGGTGCCCCGACTTTCTAGTTAATTACATTTACATGATTAGCTCAATCAGGTAATATTAATTACAGAGAAAGGATTTTATAGAATAGCATGTCATATCACTTAATCCGGCATAGCCAAAGACACGACATGTGTCTGTTACTTTAACTCTGTGAAGCATTTATTTGGGCTGAAATCTGCGGTGCAGTTAACTCTAATGTACTAATTACTCTGGGTCTTCCTTTCCTGTGGCGGTCCTCAAGAGAGACAGTTTCATCATAGCGCTTGATGGTTTTTGCAACTGCAATTGAAGAAACTTTCAAAGTTCTTGAAATTGGATTGACTGACCTCCATGTCTTAAAGTAATGACGGACTGTCATTTCTCTTTGCTTATTTGAGTTGTTCTTGCCACAATATGGACTTGGTCTTTTACCAAATAGGGCTGTCTTCTGTATACCCCACCTACCTTGTCACGACACAACTGATTGGCTCAATTAAGAAGGAAAGAAACTCCACAAATTAACTTTTAACTAGGCACACGTGTTAATTGAAATTCATTCCAGGTGACTACCTCATGAAGCTGGTTGAGAGAATGCCAAGCTTGTGCAAAGCTGTGATCAAGGCCAAAGGTGGCTACTTTGAAGAACCTCAAATATAAAATCTATTTTGATTTATTTAACACTTTTTTTGGTTACTGTATGATTCCATATGTGTTATTTCATAGTTTTGATGTCTTCATTATTATTCTACAACGTAGAAAATAGTAAAAACAAAGAAAAACCCTTGAGGAATGAGTAAGTGTGTCCAAACCTTTGACTGGTACTGTATGTGTCTGTATATATAGACATAGAGCAGGGTTACGATCAGGTGTATCAAATAAAACACTAATTTATATTGTTTCAAAGAACGCCCAAATATGTAATTTCATTGGGAGAACTAGACTCTCTCACTAGCGTCAGGTTCAGGAGGCTCCTCCTCTCCTCACAGGGAGAAGAGACAACCAATGGCCAGGGCTATACACTAGCGTCAGGTTCAGGAGGCTCCTCCTCTCCTCACAGGGAGAAGAGACAACCAATGGCCAGGGCTATACATCACAGTCTGACGCTGGAAATAGATTTCCTGTAGTCAGGTTGATATTTATGGAAGTGTCAACAGCCATTATTCAGGACCTGTCTAGTCCTGTCTAGTATAGACCCCCTCCTCCACAGGTATTATGAGCAGCAGAAAAGCAGGCAGGCCTGTACACTATAGACCCAGGCAGGGGTGTCTAGTATAGACCCAGGCAGGCGGTGTCTAGTACAGACCCAGGCAGGGGGTGTCTAGTACAGACCCAGGCAGGGGGTGTCTAGTACAGACCCAGGCAGGCGGTGTCTAGTATAGACCCAGGCAGGGGGTGTCTAGTATAGACCCAGGCAGGGGGTGTCTAGTATAGACCCAGGCAGGGGGTGTCTAGTACAGTCTCATTCAGGGGGTGTCTAGTACAGTCCCAGGCAGGGGGTGTCTAGTACAGTCCCAGGCAGGGGGTGTCTAGTACAGTCCCAGGCAGGGGGTGTCTAGTATAGACCCAGGCAGGGGGTGTCTAGTATAGACCCAGGCAGGGGGTGTCTAGTATAGACCCAGGCAGGGGGTGTCTAGTATAGACCCAGGCAGGGGGTGTCTAGTATAGACCCAGGCAGGGGGTGTCTAGTATAGACCCAGGCAGGCGGTGTCTAGTACAGACCCAGGCAGGCGGTGTCTAGTATAGACCCAGGTAGGGGCTATACCTACTTCCTTTCACCAGAGCCCTATGGTCTGATATAGTGCCCTACCTTTCACCAGAGCCCTATGGTCTGATATAGTGCCCTACCTTTCACCAGAGCCCCATGGTCTGATATATAGTGCCCTACCTTTCACCAGAGCCCTATGGTCTGATATAGTGCCCTACCTTTCACCAGAGCCCTATGGTCTGATATAGTGCCCTACCTTTCACCAGAGCCCTATGGTCTGATATAGTGCCCTACCTTTCACCAGAGCCCTATGGTCTGATATAGTGCCCTACCTTTCACCAGAGCCCTATGGTCTGATATAGTGCCCTACCTTTCACCAGAGCCCTATGGTCTGATATATAGTGCCCTACCTTTCACCAGAGCCCTATGGTCTGATATAGTGCCCTACCTTTCACCAGAGCCCTATGGTCTGATATATAGTGCCCTACCTTTCACCAGAGCCCTATGGTCTGATAGTGCCCTACCTTTCACCAGAGCCCTATGGTCTGATATATAGTGCCCTACCTTTCACCAGAGCCCTATGGTCTGATATATAGTGCCCTACCTTTCACCAGAGCCCTATGGTCTGATATAGTGCCCTACCTTTCACCAGAGCCCTATGGTCTGATATATAGTGCCCTACCTTTCACCAGAGCCCTATGGTCTGATATAGTGCCCTACCTTTCACCAGAGCCCTATGGTCTGATATAGTGCCCTACCTTTCACCAGAGCCCTATGGTCTGATATAGTGCCCTACCTTTCACCAGAGCCCTATGGTCTGATATAGTGCCCTACCTTTCACCAGAGCCCTATGGTCTGATATAGTGCCCTACCTTTCACCAGAGCCCTATGGTCTGATATATAGTGCCCTACCTTTCACCAGAGCCCTATGGTCTGATATATAGTGCCCTACCTTTCACCAGAGCCCTATGGTCTGATATAGTGCCCTACCTTTCACCAGAGCCCTATGGTCTGATATATAGTGCCCTACCTTTCACCAGAGCCCTATGGTCTGATATATAGTGCCCTACCTTTCACCAGAGCCCTATGGTCTGATATATAGTGCCCTACCTTTCACCAGAGCCCTATGGTCTGATATATAGTGCCCTACCTTTCACCAGAGCCCTATGGTCTGATATATAGTGCCCTACCTTTCACCAGAGCCCTATGGTCTGATATATAGTGCCCTACCTTTCACCAGAGCCCTATGGTCTGATATATAGTGCCCTACCTTTCACCAGAGCCCTATGGTCTGATATAGTGCCCTACCTTTCACCAGAGCCCTATGGTCTGATATAGTGCCCTACCTTTCACCAGAGCCCTATGGTCTGATATAGTGCCCTACCTTTCACCAGAGCCCTATGGTCTGATATATAGTGCCCTACCTTTCACCAGAGCCCTATGGTCTGATATATAGTGCCCTACCTTTCACCAGAGCCCTATGGTCTGATATAGTGCCCTACCTTTCACCAGAGCCCTATGGTCTGATATAGTGCCCTACCTTTCACCAGAGCCCTATGGTCTGATATAGTGCCCTACCTTTCACCAGAGCCCTATGGTCTGATATATAGTGCCCTACCTTTCACCAGAGCCCTATGGTCTGATATATAGTGCCCTACCTTTCACCAGAGCCCTATGGTCTGATATATAGTGCCCTACCTTTCACCAGAGCCCTATGGTCTGATATAGTGCCCTACCTTTCACCAGAGCCCTATGGTCTGATATATAGTGCCCTACCTTTCACCAGAGCCCTATGGTCTGATATATAGTGCCCTACCTTTCAACAGAGCCCTATGGTCTGATATAGTGCCCTACCTTTCACCAGAGCCCCTGGTCAAACATAAGGCACTATTAAGGGAGCCTTTTGGGACAGACAGGACATAGCTCTCAGACCAGTTTAGTCATTTAGTAGACACTCTAGAGCGACTTGCAGACTTCATTCTTTACGGGTTCCCCATGGGAATCAAACCCACAACCCTGGCATTGCAAGAGCCATGCTTTACCAACTGAGCCACGGCATCGGTACTACTGTCGGTTTCAGTTTGTAAGGATGGCCGATAACCTCACCATGCCAAGACGCTGCTACAAACTGAATCTTCAAATAAAAATAATAACTTTGAAGAAGGCTATGATGAGTGATGTCTACTGGGCTGGACTACCGTGGCCTGTGAGGGGTCAGCAGCTTCTGGACTGGAGAAGGGAGCCTGTGGATGGTTGAGGTGTTAAACTTGCCCCCAGTTGGACCTGAACCCATCACAGAACACAGAAGTGCTTGAGGAGGACATTTTGAAATTAAATCCCTGTTGATTATTGTTGTAATAACCTGCCACACACCAAGCAGGCTAGGACAGGGTTGTACCAACCTGCCACACACCAAGCAGGCTAGGACAGGGTTGTACCAACCTGCCACACACCAAGCAGGCTAGGACAGGGTTGTACCAACCTGCCACACATCAAGCAGGCTAGGACAGGGTTGTACCAACCTGCCACACACCAAGCAGGCTAGGACAGGGTTGTACCAACCTGCCACACATCAAGCAGGCTAGGACAGGGTTGTACCAACCTGCCACACATCAAGCAGGCTAGGACAGGGTTGTAACAACCTGCCACACACCAAGCAGGCTAGGACAGGGTTGTACCAACCTGCCACACATCAAGCAGGCTAGGACAGGGTTGTACCAACCTGCCACACATCAAGCAGGCTAGGACAGGGTTGTACCAACCTGCCACACACCAAGCAGGCTAGGACAGGGTTGTACCAACCTGCCACACACCAAGCAGGCTAGGACAGGGTTGTAATAACCTGCCACACACCAAGCAGGCTAGGACAGGGTTGTAATAACCTGCCACACACCAAGCAGGCTAGGACAGGGTTGTACCAACCTGCCACACACCAAGCAGGCTAGGACAGGGTTGTACCAACCTGCCACACACCAAGCAGGCTAAGACAGGGTTGTAATAACCTGCCACACACCAAGCAGGCTAGGACAGGGTTGTAATAACCTGCCACACACCAAGCAGGCTAGGACAGGGTTGTAATAACCTGCCACACACCAAGCAGGCTAGGACAGGGTTGTACCAACCTGCCACACACCAAGCAGGCTAAGACAGGGTTGTACCAACCTGCCACACACCAAGCAGGCTAGGACAGGGTTGTAATAACCTGCCACACACCAAGCAGGCTAGGACAGGGTTGTAATAACCTGCCACACACCAAGCAGGCTAGGACAGGGTTGTACCAACCTGCCACACACCAAGCAGGCTAGGACAGGGTTGTACCAACCTGCCACACACCAAGCAGGCTAGGACAGGGTTGTAATAACCTGCCACACACCAAGCAGGCTAGGACAGGGTTGTAATAACCTGCCACACACCAAGCAGGCTAGGACAGGGTTGTAATAACCTGCCACACACCAAGCAGGCTAGGACAGGGTTGTAATAACCTGCCACACATCAAGCAGGCTAGGACAGGGTTGTAATAACCTGCCAAACACCAAGCAGGCTAGGACAGGGTTGTAATAACCTGCCACACACCAAGCAGGCTAGGACAGGGTTGTAATAACCTGCCACACACCAAGCAGGCTAGGACAGGGTTGTAATAACCTGCCACACACCAAGCAGGCTAGGACAGGGTTGTAATAACCTGCCACACACCAAGCAGGCTAGGACAGGGTTGTAATAACCTGCCACACACCAAGCAGGCTAGGACAGGGTTGTAATAACCTGCCACACACCAAGCAGGCTAGGACAGGGTTGTAATAACCTGCCACACACCAAGCAGGCTAGGACAGGGTTGTACCAACCTGCCACACACCAAGCAGGCTAGGACAGGGCTGTAATAACCTGCCACACACCAAGCAGGCTAGGACAGGGTTGTAATAACCTGCCACACACCAAGCAGGCTAGGACAGGGTTGTACCAACCTGCCACACACCAAGCAGGCTAGGACAGGGTTGTACCAACCTGCCACACACCAAGCAGGCTAGGACAGGGTTGTAATAACCTGCCACACACCAAGCAGGCTAGGACAGGGTTGTAATAACCTGCCACACACCAAGCAGGCTAGGACAGGGTTGTAATAACCTGCCACACACCAAGCAGGCTAGGACAGGGTTGTACCAACCTGCCACACACCAAGCAGGCTAGGACAGGGTTGTACCAACCTGCCACACACCAAGCAGGCTAGGACAGGGTTGTAATAACCTGCCACACACCAAGCAGGCTAGGACAGGGTTGTAATAACCTGCCACACACCAAGCAGGCTAGGACAGGGTTGTAATAACCTGCCACACACCAAGCAGGCTAGGACAGGGTTGTAATAACCTGCCACACACCAAGCAGGCTAGGACAGGGTTGTAATAACCTGCCACACACCAAGCAGGCTAGGACAGGGTTGTACCAACCTGCCACACACCAAGCAGGCTAGGACAGGGTTGTACCAACCTGCCACACATCAAGCAGGCTAGGACAGGGTTGTACCAACCTGCCACACACCAAGCAGAGTAGGACAGGGTTGTACCAACCTGCCACACACCAAGCAGGCTAGGACAGGGTTGTAATAACCTGCCACACACCAAGCAGGCTAGGACAGGGTTGTACCAACCTGCCACACACCAAGCAGGCTAGGACAGGGTTGTACCAACCTGCCACACACCAAGCAGGCTAGGACAGGGTTGTACCAACCTGCCACACACCAAGCAGGCTAGGACAGGGTTGTACCAACCTGCCACACACCAAGCAGGCTAGGACAGGGTTGTACCAACCTGCCACACACCAAGCAGGCTAGGACAGGGTTGTAATAACCTGCCACACACCAAGCAGGCTAGGACAGGGTTGTAATAACCTGCCACACACCAAGCAGGCTAGGACAGGGTTGTAATAACCTGCCACACACCAAGCAGGCTAGGACAGGGTTGTACCAACCTGCCACACACCAAGCAGGCTAGGACAGGGTTGTACCAACCTGCCACACACCAAGCAGGCTAGGACAGGGTTGTAACAACCTGCCACACACCAAGCAGGCTAGGACAGGGTTGTACCAACCTGCCACACACCAAGCAGGCTAGGACAGGGTTGTACCAACCTGCCACACACCAAGCAGGCTAGGACAGGGTTGTACCAACCTGCCACACACCAAGCAGGCTAGGACAGGGTTGTACCAACCTGCCACACACCAAGCAGGCTAGGACAGGGTTGTACCAACCTGCCACACACCAAGCAGGCTAGGACAGGGTTGTACCAACCTGCCACACACCAAGCAGGCTAGGACAGGGTTGTACCAACCTGCCACACACCAAGCAGGCTAGGACAGGGTTGTAATAACCTGCCACACACCAAGCAGGCTAGGACAGGGTTGTACCAACCTGCCACACATCAAGCAGGCTAGGACAGGGTTGTACCAACCTGCCACACACCAAGCAGGCTAGGACAGGGTTGTACCAACCTGCCACACACCAAGCAGGCTAGGACAGGGTTGTACCAACCTGCCACACACCAAGCAGGCTAGGACAGGGTTGTACCAACCTGCCACACACCAAGCAGGCTAGGACAGGGTTGTACCAACCTGCCACACACCAAGCAGGCTAGGACAGGGTTGTACCAACCTGCCACACACCAAGCAGGCTAGGACAGGGTTGTACCAACCTGCCACACACCAAGCAGGCTAGGACAGGGTTGTACCAACCTGCCACACACCAAGCAGGCTAGGACAGGGTTGTACCAACCTGCCACACACCAAGCAGGCTAGGACAGGGTTGTACCAACCTGCCACACACCAAGCAGGCTAGGACAGGGTTGTACCAACCTGCCACACACCAAGCAGGCTAGGACAGGGTTGTACCAACCTGCCACACACCAAGCAGGCTAGGACAGGGTTGTACCAACCTGCCACACACCAAGCAGGCTAGGACAGGGTTGTACCAACCTGCCACACACCAAGCAGGCTAGGACAGGGTTGTACCAACCTGCCACACACCAAGCAGGCTAGGACAGGGTTGTACCAACCTGCCACACACCAAGCAGGCTAGGACAGGGTTGTACCAACCTGCCACACACCAAGCAGGCTAGGACAGGGTTGTACCAACCTGCCACACACTAAGCAGGCTAGGACAGGGTTGTAATAACCTGCCACACACCAAGCAGGCTAGGACAGGGTTGTAATAACCTGCCACACACCAAGCAGGCTAGGACAGGGTTGTACCAACCTGCCACACACCAAGCAGGCTAGGACAGGGTTGTAATAACCTGCCACACACCAAGCAGGCTAGGACAGGGTTGTAATAACCTGCCACACACCAAGCAGGCTAGGACAGGGTTGTAATAACCTGCCACACACCAAGCAGGCTAGGACAGGGTTGTAATAACCTGCCACACACCAAGCAGGCTAGGACAGGGTTGTAATAACCTGCCAAACACCAAGCAGGCTAGGACAGGGTTGTAATAACCTGCCACACACCAAGCAGGCTAGGACAGGGTTGTAATAACCTGCCACACACCAAGCAGGCTAGGACAGGGTTGTAATAACCTGCCACACACCAAGCAGGCTAGGACAGGGTTGTAATAACCTGCCACACACCAAGCAGGCTAGGACAGGGTTGTAATAACCTGCCACACACCAAGCAGGCTAGGACAGGGTTGTAATAACCTGCCACACACCAAGCAGGCTAGGACAGGGTTGTAATAACCTGCCACACACCAAGCAGGCTAGGACAGGGTTGTAATAACCTGCCACACACCAAGCAGGCTAGGACTGGGTTGTACCAACCTGCCACACACCAAGCAGGCTAGGACAGGGCTGTAATAACCTGCCACACACCAAGCAGGCTAGGACAGGGTTGTAATAACCTGCCACACACCAAGCAGGCTAGGACAGGGTTGTACCAACCTGCCACACACCAAGCAGGCTAGGACAGGGTTGTACCAACCTGCCACACACCAAGCAGGCTAGGACAGGGTTGTAATAACCTGCCACACACCAAGCAGGCTAGGACAGGGTTGTAATAACCTGCCACACACCAAGCAGGCTAGGACAGGGTTGTAATAACCTGCCACACACCAAGCAGGCTAGGACAGGGTTGTACCAACCTGCCACACACCAAGCAGGCTAGGACAGGGTTGTACCAACCTGCCACACACCAAGCAGGCTAGGACAGGGTTGTAATAACCTGCCACACACCAAGCAGGCTAGGACAGGGTTGTAATAACCTGCCACACACCAAGCAGGCTAGGACAGGGTTGTAATAACCTGCCACACACCAAGCAGGCTAGGACAGGGTTGTAATAACCTGCCACACACCAAGCAGGCTAGGACAGGGTTGTAATAACCTGCCACACACCAAGCAGGCTAGGACAGGGTTGTACCAACCTGCCACACATCAAGCAGGCTAGGACAGGGTTGTACCAACCTGCCACACATCAAGCAGGCTAGGACAGGGTTGTACCAACCTGCCACACACCAAGCAGGCTAGGACAGGGTTGTACCAACCTGCCACACACCAAGCAGGCTAGGACAGGGTTGTAATAACCTGCCACACACCAAGCAGGCTAGGACAGGGTTGTACCAACCTGCCACACACCAAGCAGGCTAGGACAGGGTTGTACCAACCTGCCACACACCAAGCAGGCTAGGACAGGGTTGTACCAACCTGCCACACACCAAGCAGGCTAGGACAGGGTTGTACCAACCTGCCACACACCAAGCAGGCTAGGACAGGGTTGTACCAACCTGCCACACACCAAGCAGGCTAGGACAGGGTTGTAATAACCTGCCACACACCAAGCAGGCTAGGACAGGGTTGTAATAACCTGCCACACACCAAGCAGGCTAGGACAGGGTTGTAATAACCTGCCACACACCAAGCAGGCTAGGACAGGGTTGTACCAACCTGCCACACATCAAGCAGGCTAGGACAGGGTTGTACCAACCTGCCACACACCAAGCAGGCTAGGACAGGGTTGTAACAACCTGCCACACACCAAGCAGGCTAGGACAGGGTTGTACCAACCTGCCACACACCAAGCAGGCTAGGACAGGGTTGTACCAACCTGCCACACACCAAGCAGGCTAGGACAGGGTTGTACCAACCTGCCACACACCAAGCAGGCTAGGACAGGGTTGTACCAACCTGCCACACACCAAGCAGGCTAGGACAGGGTTGTACCAACCTGCCACACACCAAGCAGGCTAGGACAGGGTTGTACCAACCTGCCACACACCAAGCAGGCTAGGACAGGGTTGTACCAACCTGCCACACACCAAGCAGGCTAGGACAGGGTTGTAATAACCTGCCACACACCAAGCAGGCTAGGACAGGGTTGTAATAACCTGCCACACACCAAGCAGGCTAGGACAGGGTTGTACCAACCTGCCACACATCAAGCAGGCTAGGACAGGGTTGTACCAACCTGCCACACACCAAGCAGGCTAGGACAGGGTTGTACCAACCTGCCACACACCAAGCAGGCTAGGACAGGGTTGTACCAACCTGCCACACACCAAGCAGGCTAGGACAGGGTTGTACCAACCTGCCACACACCAAGCAGGCTAGGACAGGGTTGTACCAACCTGCCACACACCAAGCAGGCTAGGACAGGGTTGTACCAACCTGCCACACACCAAGCAGGCTAGGACAGGGTTGTACCAACCTGCCACACACCAAGCAGGCTAGGACAGGGTTGTACCAACCTGCCACACACCAAGCAGGCTAGGACAGGGTTGTACCAACCTGCCACACACCAAGCAGGCTAGGACAGGGTTGTACCAACCTGCCACACACCAAGCAGGCTAGGACAGGGTTGTACCAACCTGCCACACACCAAGCAGGCTAGGACAGGGTTGTACCAACCTGCCACACATCAAGCAGGCTAGGACAGGGTTGTACCAACCTGCCACACATCAAGCAGGCTAGGACAGGGTTGTAATAACCTGCCACACACCAAGCAGGCTAGGACAGGGTTGTACCAACCTGCCACACACCAAGCAGGCTAGGACAGGGTTGTACCAACCTGCCACACACCAAGCAGGCTAGGACAGGGTTGTACCAACCTGCCACACACCAAGCAGGCTAGGACAGGGTTGTACCAACCTGCCACACACCAAGCAGGCTAGGACAGGGTTGTACCAACCTGCCACACACCAAGCAGGCTAGGACAGGGTTGTAATAACCTGCCACACACCAAGCAGGCTAGGACAGGGTTGTACCAACCTGCCACACACCAAGCAGGCTAGGACAGGGTTGTACCAACCTGCCACACACCAAGCAGGCTAGGACAGGGTTGTACCAACCTGCCACACACCAAGCAGGCTAGGACAGGGTTGTACCAACCTGCCACACACCAAGCAGGCTAGGACAGGGTTGTACCAACCTGCCACACACCAAGCAGGCTAGGACAGGGTTGTACCAACCTGCCACACACCAAGCAGGCTAGGACAGGGTTGTACCAACCTGCCACACACCAAGCAGGCTAGGACAGGGTTGTACCAACCTGCCACACACCAAGCAGGCTAGGACAGGGTTGTACCAACCTGCCACACACCAAGCAGGCTAGGACAGGGTTGTACCAACCTGCCACACACCAAGCAGGCTAGGACAGGGTTGTACCAACCTGCCACACACCAAGCAGGCTAGGACAGGGTTGTAATAACCTGCCACACACCAAGCAGGCTAGGACAGGGTTGTAATAACCTGCCACACACCAAGCAGGCTAGGACAGGGTTGTAATAACCTGCCACACATCAAGCAGGCTAGGACAGGGTTGTACCAACCTGCCACACACCAAGCAGGCTAGGACAGGGTTGTAATAACCTGCCACACATCAAGCAGGCTAGGACAGGGTTGTACCAACCTGCCACACACCAAGCAGGCTAGGCCAGGGTTGTAATAACCTGCCACACACCAAGCAGGCTAGGACAGGGTTGTACCAACCTGCCACACACCAAGCAGGCTAGGACAGGGTTGTAATAACCTGCCACACATCAAGCAGGCTAGGACAGGGTTGTAATAACCTGCCACACACCAAGCAGGCTAGGACAGGGTTGTACCAACCTGCCACACACCAAGCAGGCTAGGACAGGGTTGTACCAACCTGCCACACACCAAGCAGGCTAGGACAGGGTTGTACCAACCTGCCACACACCAAGCAGGCTAGGACAGGGTTGTACCAACCTGCCACACACCAAGCAGGCTAGGACAGGGTTGTACCAACCTGCCACACACCAAGCAGGCTAGGACAGGGTTGTACCAACCTGCCACACACCAAGCAGGCTAGGACAGGGTTGTAACAACCTGCCACACACCAAGCAGGCTAGGACAGGGTTGTACCAACCTGCCACACATCAAGCAGGCTAGGACAGGGTTGTACCAACCTGCCACACATCAAGCAGGCTAGGACAGGGTTGTAATAACCTGCCACACACCAAGCAGGCTAGGACAGGGTTGTACCAACCTGCCACACACCAAGCAGGCTAGGACAGGGTTGTACCAACCTGCCACACACCAAGCAGGCTAGGACAGGGTTGTACCAACCTGCCACACACCAAGCAGGCTAGGACAGGGTTGTACCAACCTGCCACACACCAAGCAGGCTAGGACAGGGTTGTACCAACCTGCCACACACCAAGCAGGCTAGGACAGGGTTGTAATAACCTGCCACACACCAAGCAGGCTAGGACAGGGTTGTACCAACCTGCCACACATCAAGCAGGCTAGGACAGGGTTGTACCAACCTGCCACACACCAAGCAGGCTAGGACAGGGTTGTACCAACCTGCCACACACCAAGCAGGCTAGGACAGGGTTGTACCAACCTGCCACACACCAAGCAGGCTAGGACAGGGTTGTACCAACCTGCCACACACCAAGCAGGCTAGGACAGGGTTGTACCAACCTGCCACACACCAAGCAGGCTAGGACAGGGTTGTAATAACCTGCCACACATCAAGCAGGCTAGGACAGGGTTGTACCAACCTGCCACACACCAAGCAGGCTAGGACAGGGTTGTAACAACCTGCCACACATCAAGCAACAGAGTCAGGCTGTGAATTATTCAGAAACCATTCTGAACATGTGTCCCAAATGGCAACCTATTCCCTACATAGTGCACTACTCTTCACCAGAGCCCTATGGGCCGTGGTCAAAAGTAGTGCAACTGTATAGGAAATGGGGTACCATTTGGGACACAGTCTCTCTAAGACTGGTTCTACTGTTGGGGGGGAGTAATGCTTTTTAAATGGACCTCTGTGGGCTCGACCACTTAGCTCTGCTCTGCTGACTCATTATGAAACGCCTAAAATAGTTGTTACAAAGTTAAGAAGGCAACAACATAACCAAGCACTTTGGTATCGTACGAATGTATTGTACTGGTCCTGTACGTAGCTCAGTTCATTAGAGCATGGCCCTGGCAACATCGGAGTTGTGGGTTGTATTCCCACTGGGGTCACATAGCAACATGGGTGGACTGTTGTCACTTCGGATAACATGTTATGCTATGTAAATGGTGTATATATATATATTACTGTATTGGCCTATATTACAGTACTGTATTGGCCTATATTACAGTACTGTATTGGCCTAAATTACAGTACTGTATTGGCCTAAATTACAGTACTGTATTGGCCTAAATTACAGTACTGTATTGGCCTATATTACAGTACTGTATTGGCCTAAATTACAGTACTGTATTGGCCTAAATTACAGTACTGTATTGGCCTATATTACAGTACTGTATTGGCCTATATTACAGTACTGTATTGGCCTATATTACAGTACTGTATTGGCCTATATTACAGTACTGTATTGGCCTATATTACAGTACTGTATTGGCCTATATTACAGTACTGTATTGGCCTATATTACAGTACTGTATTGGCCTATATTACCGTACTGTATTGGCCTATATTACAGTACTGTATTGGCCTATATTACCGTACTGTATTGGCCTATATTACAGTACTGTATTGGCCTAAATTACAGTACTGTATTGGCCTAAATTACAGTACTGTATTGGCCTAAATTACAGTACTGTATTGGCCTATATTACAGTACTGTATTGGCCTATATTACAGTACTGTATTGGCCTATATTACAGTACTGTATTGGCCTATATTACAGTACTGTATTGGCCTATATTACAGTACTGTATTGGCCTATATTACAGTACTGTATTGGCCTATATTACAGTACTGTATTGGCCTATATTACCGTATTGGCCTATATTACCGTATTGGCTTATATTATGGTATTACAGTACTGTATTGGCCCAGTTTACGGTATTACAGTATTGTATTGGGCTATATTACAGTATTACAGTACTGGACAATATTACAGTATTACAGTACTTTATTGGCCTATATTACGGTATTACAGTATTGTATTGGACAATATTACGATATTACAGTATTGGCTTCAGTGGTGAAAAAATAACTACATTTTCATAATTGAGTGAAAGTAAAGATACCTTAAAAGAAAAATGACTCAAGTAAAAGTTAGTCACCCAGTAAAATACTAAAAGTATTTGGTTTTAAATATACTTAGTATCAAAAGTAGAAGTAGAAATCATTTAAAATGTTTTATATTAAGCAAACCAGACAAGGCGATTTTCTTGTTTTATTTTTTTTTAACGGATGGCCAGGTCACAGTTCAACACTCAGACATAACTTACAAACGAAGCATCTGTGTTTAGTGAGTCTGCCCGATCAGAGGCAGTAGGGATGACCAGGGAGGTTCTCTTGATAAGTATGCAAATTAGACCATTTTCCTGTCCTGCTAAGCATTCAAAATGTAACGAGTACTCTTGCATATCAGGGAAAATGTATGGAGTAAAAAGTACAATATTTTCTTTAGGAATGTAGTGGAGTAAAATTAAAAGTTGTCAAAAATATAAATAGTAAAGTAAAGTACAGATACCCCAAAAAACTACTTACGTAGTACTTTAAAGTATTTTCACTGAAGTACTCTATACCAGTGACTGGCTTATATTATGGTATTACAGTACTGTATTGGGCTGTATTACAGTATTGGCTTATATTATGTTTTTAGAGTACTGTATTGGGCAGGATAGCCTAGTGGTTAGAGTGTTGGACTAGTAATCGAAAGGTTGCAAGTTCAAATCCCCGAGCTGACAAGGTACAAATCTGTTGTTCTGCCCCTGAACAAGGCAGTTAACCCACTGTTCCAAGGCCGTCATAGAAAATAAGAATTTGTTCTTAACTGACTTGCCTAGTGAAATAAAGGTACAATTTAATAAAATATTACTGTATTGGTCTATATATTATTGTATTGCTTACTATTCCACTGTACTGTACGAGCTAGAAACACAAGCATTCCACTGTACTGTAGGAGCTAGAAACACAAGCATTCCACTGCACTGTAGGAGCTAGAAACACAAGCATTCCACTGTACTGTAGGAGCTAGAAACACAAGCATTCAACTGTACTGTAGGAGCTAGAAACACAAGCATTCTGCTGTACTGTAGGAGCTAGAAACACAAGCATTCTGCTGTAGGAGCTAGAAACACAAGCATTCTGCTGTAGGAGCTAGAAACACAAGCATTCCACTGCACTGTAGGAGCTAGAAACACAAGCATTCCACTGTACTGTAGGAGCTAGAAACACAAGCATTCTGCTGTACTGTAGGAGCTAGAAACACAAGCATTCCACTGCACTGTAGGAGCTAGAAACACAAGCATTCTGCTGTACTGTAGGAGCTAGAAACACAAGCATTCTGCTGTACTGTACGAGCTAGAAACACAAGCATTCCACTGTACTGTAGGAGCTAGAAACACAAGCATTCTGCTGCACTGTAGGAGCTAGAAACACAAGCATTCTGCTGTACTGTAGGAGCTAGAAACACAAGCATTCTGCTGTACTGTAGGAGCTAGAAACACAAGCATTCCACTGCACTGTAGGAGCTAGAAACACAAGCATTCTGCTGTACTGTAGGAGCTAGAAACACAAGCATTCCACTGCACTGTAGGAGCTAGAAACACAAGCATTCCACTGTACTGTAGGAGCTAGAAACACAAGCATTCTGCTGTACTGTAGGAGCTAGAAACACAAGCATTCTGCTGTACTGTAGGAGCTAGAAACACAAGCATTCCACTGCACTGTAGGAGCTAGAAACACAAGCATTCTGCTGTACTGTAGGAGCTAGAAACACAAGCATTCCACTGCACTGTAGGAGCTAGAAACACAAGCATTCTGCTGTACTGTAGGAGCTAGAAACACAAGCATTCCACTGCACTGTAGGAGCTAGAAACACAAGCATTCTGCTGCACTGTAGGAGCTAGAAACACAAGCATTCTGCTGCACTGTAGGAGCTAGAAACACAAGCATTCTGCTGTAGGAGCTAGAAACACAAGCATTCTGCTGCACTGTAGGAGCTAGAAACAAAAGCATTCTGCTGTAGGAGCTAGAAACACAAGCATTCTGCTGTAGGAGCTAGAAACACAAGCATTCTGCTGTACTGTAGGAGCTAGAAACACAAGCATTCTGCTGTAGGAGCTAGAAACACAAGCATTCAACTGTACTGTAGGAGCTAGAAACACAAGCATTCTGCTGTAGGAGCTAGAAACACAAGCATTCCACTGTACTGTAGGAGCTAGAAACACAAGCATTCTGCTGTACTGTAGGAGCTAGAAACACAAGCATTCTGCTGTAGGAGCTAGAAACACAAGCATTCCACTGTACTGTAGGAGCTAGAAACACAAGCATTCAACTGTACTGTAGGAGCTAGAAACACAAGCATTCTGCTGTAGGAGCTAGAAACACAAGCATTCCACTGTACTGTAGGAGCTAGAAACACAAGCATTCTGCTGTAGGAGCTAGAAACACAAGCATTCCACTGCACTGTAGGAGCTAGAAACACAAGCATTCCACTGCACTGTAGGAGCTAGAAACACAAGCATTCTGCTGCACTGTAGGGGCTAGAAACACAAGCATTCTGCTGTAGGAGCTAGAAACACAAGCATTCTGCTGTAGGAGCTAGAAACACAAGCATTCTGCTGTACTGTAGGAGCTAGAAACACAAGCATTCTGCTGTACTGTAGGAGCTAGAAACACAAGCATTCTGCTGCACTGTAGGGGCTAGAAACACAAGCATTCTGCTGTAGGAGCTAGAAACACAAGCATTCAACTGTACTGTAGGAGCTAGAAACACAAGCATTCAACTGTACTGTAGGAGCTAGAAACACAAGCATTCTGCTGTAGGAGCTAGAAACACAAGCATTCTGCTGTAGGAGCTAGAAACACAAGCATTCTGCTGTAGGAGCTAGAAACACAAGCATTCCACTGCACTGTAGGAGCTAGAAACACAAGCATTCTGCTGTACTGTAGGAGCTAGAAACACAAGCATTCTGCTGCACTGTAGGAGCTAGAAACACAAGCATTCTGCTGTAGGAGCTAGAAACACAAGCATTCTGCTGTAGGAGCTAGAAACACAAGCATTCTGCTGTACTGTAGGAGCTAGAAACACAAGCATTCCGCTGCACTGTAGGAGCTAGAAACACAAGCATTCTGCTGCACTGTAGGGGCTAGAAACACAAGCATTCTGCTGTAGGAGCTAGAAACACAAGCATTCCACTGCACTGTAGGAGCTAGAAACACAAGCATTCTGCTGTAGGAGCTAGAAACACAAGCATTCAACTGTACTGTAGGAGCTAGAAACACAAGCATTCAACTGTACTGTAGGAGCTAGAAACACAAGCATTCTGCTGTAGGAGCTAGAAACACAAGCATTCTGCTGTAGGAGCTAGAAACACAAGCATTCTGCTGTAGGAGCTAGAAACACAAGCATTCCACTGCACTGTAGGAGCTAGAAACACAAGCATTCTGCTGTACTGTAGGAGCTAGAAACACAAGCATTCTGCTGCACTGTAGGAGCTAGAAACACAAGCATTCCACTGCACTGTAGGAGCTAGAAACACAAGCATTCCACTGCACTGTAGGAGCTAGAAACACAAGCATTCTGCTGCACTGTAGGAGCTAGAAACACAAGCATTCCACTGTACTGTAGGAGCTAGAAACACAAGCATTCTGCTGTACTGTAGGAGCTAGAAACACAAGCATTCTGCTGTAGGAGCTAGAAACACAAGCATTCCACTGCACTGTAGGAGCTAGAAACACAAGCATTCTGCTGTACTGTAGGAGCTAGAAACACAAGCATTCTGCTGCACTGTAGGAGCTAGAAACACAAGCATTCTGCTGTAGGAGCTAGAAACACAAGCATTCTGCTGTAGGAGCTAGAAACACAAGCATTCTGCTGTACTGTAGGAGCTAGAAACACAAGCATTCTGCTGCACTGTAGGAGCTAGAAACACAAGCATTCTGCTGCACTGTAGGGGCTAGAAACACAAGCATTCTGCTGTAGGAGCTAGAAACACAAGCATTCCACTGCACTGTAGGAGCTAGAAACACAAGCATTCTGCTGTAGGAGCTAGAAACACAAGCATTCAACTGTACTGTAGGAGCTAGAAACACAAGCATTCAACTGTACTGTAGGAGCTAGAAACACAAGCATTCTGCTGTAGGAGCTAGAAACACAAGCATTCCACTGCACTGTAGGAGCTAGAAACACAAGCATTCTGCTGTACTGTAGGAGCTAGAAACACAAGCATTCTGCTGCACTGTAGGAGCTAGAAACACAAGCATTCCACTGCACTGTAGGAGCTAGAAACACAAGCATTCCACTGCACTGTAGGAGCTAGAAACACAAGCATTCTGCTGTACTGTAGGAGCTAGAAACACAAGCATTCCACTGCACTGTAGGAGCTAGAAACACAAGCATTCCACTGCACTGTAGGGGCTAGAAACACAAGCATTCCACTGCACTGTAGGAGCTAGAAACACAAGCATTCCACTGCACTGTAGGAGCTAGAAACACAACTATTCCGTCACACCTGTTGTAACATCTGCTAATCTGTGTATGTGACCAATAAACTTACATTCAGTACATCTCTGATCTTGTCAATATCCGATTTTCCTTTTTACTTACTTTGAATCATAATAATCCATAACCATAATAATACATTACAGTATATACTGTATCATACTTTAAATGTTTATACTTTACAAACTTACATTTTCATTATGTAAATCTGTAGTAGCCAGCAAAAAAAATCTATATGTTTACCAAATGGTTTAATGATTATCAATGAAGAGCCGTAACGGTAAAATGTACTTTAACAAATGAGAAGAGAATCACATCAAAAGTAATGTGAGCGTTGCACTGTGAAAAGCAATGACTTTATATGACCACGTATTGCAATGTGAAACATGTATTTCTATAAGAAACGCTGATTAAGGATCATCCTTATCCTGCTCACCAAGCCACAAAATAGAACAATCTGCTGCGAACTTCTCAACCAAAGGTTTTCACTTCTGACAAGTAAAGACAGTGGAAAGGTAATACGTACTGATGTCTGAAATGCTGTCGGTCAACATAAAGCATTACGGCGCTAACCGCTCAACCCATTCAAACAACATGAAGACAACATTGTCAACGAGGAAAAGGGAAGCCATACGAATGTCTGAAATATGTTAACATTATGCAACATCCACAGTCAATCAATGGTCAAATGTAAGTATATGGACTTATACTACTTACCATGTTGACCTCTGACACCATGTCGATGTTTGCCACATCTAAACTCATGCCAACAGAAACCGGTGCGCCTGAGAAATGGGACCAATAATCAAATGACCATTAACATGACAAATAACGTATATTATTATATTCATTATAGTAATATTATAGGGCAATAATTTGCACCATCATCAACGCGCAATTATTTTTTAGATGTACCTCCAAAGTTTGGTCGAAGGCGGATATCATAGCCCTTTAACAGTCTGTCCACCGTCTCCTTTACGAAAGACATATTACCGGGTTCGTTGGCGCTGAAATACAAGAAAGAGATATTTAAACTAACTTTTTCCAATACGACGGGACCCATCCTTTCTTTACGACTCGTCTCTTCTCCAACACTCACCTCTGCGCACAGCTCATCAACGCCACTATGAGCGGCACAGATAGAATGTCAAATACCCCTCTTCTCTGGAACCCACACATTTCTTGTGATCTCTCCGACATGGGATCACGCGTCTAGACTCTAAACCGGTGTTTAACGTTTTTTTTCCAGCGTAAAAAATAAATAAATCCGTTATAAAACCACGTATCTATGGGTATATTTCAACAGCAGCTCTCTGATATTAACCCGACATGGTTAGCTCCCGAGATCTTTGATCAGTTCAAATGTTTCACATCAGTCGGAAATCTCTCTGTTTCTGTTGGAATCGGAAGATGTTATTGCACCGCGCATTAGGTGAACACCAAACATTTCGCCTAAACCGTTACCAGTACCGGCGGCGAGACCCGTCGTGGTCTGAACTCATCCAAACCTCCATTATCCAAGCCATGGCACGCATTGGTTTTTAGACCATCACATCCACAGCAATGTAGAAATCCGGATGTCACTTCTGGGGTTTTTGAATTAGAGACCAATTCATTCCAAGTGCGTAAAACTCATCTAGCGTACATTATCCATGTTGTCACCAGGTGTTTGCCATTCTCACGCCAGGTTTTCCTCTCCCTTAGATGAGACTCACCGCCACCACTGGTTCATACCACGTTGTCCGGAGTCTGAAGAAACTGTCTCTCTGTATGATAGAGGAGCTAAATGGACCAGGTTACGTGATACTACAGTTTGCGAGCTCGTTGGAGCGTTTTGCTGATCGGTAGAACAGCAGAATTCATATTGACTCGGGGGCCAGCCAGCAACAATTCACTAAACGTAAATATATCTATTATCTACTTGGGTAAAACATTTAATGTATATGCCCAGACATCATTAGCTTAATATCCCACAAGGTAATGTGGTGATTCTATGCGGCTCAGTCGGTAGAGTAGGGCGTGTACAACAGTAAGTGTTATGGGTTCGATTCCCTCTAGGTTCACCTGTAGGACGCTTTGGATAAAGCTGTCTGCTACATAGTGTATATTACTATTTTACTGTTCTAGTTACGTTGGTAACCAGTTTATAATAGCAATAAGGCACCTCTGGGGTTTGTGATATATGGCCAATATACCACGGCTAAGGGCTGTATCCAGGCACTCCGCGTTGCTTCGTGCGTAAGAACGGCCCTTAGCCGTGGTATATTGGCCATATACCACACCCCCTCGGGTCTTATTGCATAATTATGAAGTGTAAGGTTTTGCATCTTATTGGCAATATTTAGCCTACGGTTGATTGTCTTCCAGAAAACTAGTTAAAGATGTACTATTCAAAATCACTCCTTCATTTCCTGGTTGTTAAAATTCTAATAGTTTGACAAATTTCAGTTTTGTGACAAAACAAGCAAGTACAGTGTAGAGAATCATTGTGTAACGGATGTGAAATGGCTAGCTAGTTAGCGGGTACGCGCTAATAGCATTTCAATCGGTTACGTCACTTGCTCTGAGACCTGAAGTAGGGTTTCCCCTTGCTCTGCAAGGGCCGCGGTTTTTGTGGAGCGATGGGTAACGACGCTTCGTGCGTGACTGTTGTAGATGTGTGCAGAGGGTCCCTGGTTCGCGCCCGAGGTCGGGGCGAGGGGATGGTTTAAAGTTATACTGTTACATTGGTGCCGTGACCCGGATCACTGGTTGCTGCGGAAAAGGAGGAGGTTGAAAGGGGGGTGAGTGTAACGGATGTGAAATGGCTAGCTAGTTAGCGGGTACGCGCTAATAGCATTTCAATCGGTTACGTCACTTGCTCTGAGACCTGAAGTAGGGTTTCCCCTTGCTCTGCAAGGGCCGCGGCTTTTGTGGAGCGATGGGTAACGACGCTTCGTGCGTGACTGTTGTAGATGTGTGCAGAGGGTCCCTGGTTCGCGCCCGAGGTCGGGGCGAGGGGACGTACTAAAGTTATACTGTTACATCATTGCACTGTCTAAACTTCGTTGAAATATATTTTCCATAACCAGAATTAGGACACCGAAAGCATAGGATACACAAACAAAACGTAAAAACGGTAAGCATAGAAAAAGTGCGCAATTTCGGCGTTTTCTAGTTCCGACTAGCATGTGAACGCGGCAGTACGTGGCTCAAACTCGGGACCTCTGGTTTGCTAACACACGTCCTCCTTGACAACATTCCAACGGGTTGAGTCACCCAATAGGTACCAATTGGTGGCTCCATCCGTAACATTTCAAGCTAGCTGTGGAGTAAATGTATGGTTCATTACAGTGTGTTGCCGTTTTACAAAGTTTTTACACAGGTTGACTGCAAGTGTTACTCAAGTTACTCCTATGAATTATACTGTATTTCTAAATCTGTACCAAGTTATATTGTGTTGTGTGTTAACCTTAGATCAGATCTGTGTTATGTGTGTTAACCTAGATCAGATATGTGTTATGTGTGTTAACCTAGATCAGATCTGTGTTATGTGTGTTAACCTAGATCAGATCTGTGTTATGTGTGTTAACCTAGATCAGTTCTGTGTTATGTGTGTTAACCTAGATCAGATCTTTGTTATGTGTGTTAACCTAGATCAGATCTGTGTTATGTGTGTTAACCTAGATCAGTTCTGTGTTATGTGTGTTAACCTAGATAAGATATGTGTTATGTGTGTTAACCTAGATCAGATCTGTCAGCTCAGTGAAGAACTGCTCTCTTGCCCTTGACTCTGTGTGTAATAGATGAGTCCATTGTGACAGGTAGTATCCTATCATTCAACGAGGTAGTAGTATATCATTCAACGAGGTAGTAGTATATCATTCAACGAGGTAGTAGTATATCATTCAACGAGGTAGTAGCCTATCATTCAACGAGGTAGTAGCCTATCATTCAACGAGGTAGTAGCCTATCATTCAACGAGGTAGTAGTATATCATTCAACGAGGTAGTAGTATATCATTCAACGAGGTAGTAGTATATCAATCACGAGGCAGTAGTATATCATTCAACGAGGTAGTATCCTATCATTCAACGAGGTAGTATCCTATCATTCAACGAGGTAGTAGCCTATCATTCAATGAGGTAGTAGTATATAATTCAGAGGTAGTAGTATATCATTCAACGAGGTAGTAGTATATCATTCAACGAGGTAGTATCCTATCATTCAACGAGGTAGTAGCCTATCATTCAACGAGGTAGTAGTATATCATTCAACGAGGTAGTAGTATATCATTCAACGAGGTAGTAGTATATCAATCACGAGGTAGTAGCCTATCATTCAACAAGGTAGTAGTATATCATTCACGAGGTAGTAGTATATCAATCACGAGGTAGTAGCCTATCATTCAACGAGGTAGTAGCCTATCATTCAACGAGGTAGTAGTATATCATTCACGAGGTAGTAGCCTATCATTCAACGAGGTAGTAGCCTATCATTCACGAGGTAGTAGCCTATCATTCAACGAGGTAGTAGTATATCATTCAACGAGGTAGTAGTATATCATTCAACGAGGTAGTAGTATATCAATCACGAGGTAGTAGTATATCATTCACGAGGTAGTAGCCTATCATTCAACGAGGTAGTAGTATATCATTCACGAGGTAGTAGTATATCAATCACGAGGTAGTAGCCTATCATTCAACGAGGTAGTAGTATATCATTCAACGAGGTAGTAGCCTATCATTCACGAGGTAGTAGTATATCATTCACGAGGTAGTAGCCTATCATTCAACGAGGTAGTAGCCTATCATTCAACGAGGTAGTAGCCTATCATTCAACGAGGTAGTAGTATATCATTCAACGAAGTAGTAGTATATCAATCACAAGGTAGTAGTATATCATTCACGAGGTAGTAGCCTATCATTCAACGAGGTAGTGGTATATCATTCAACGAGGTAGTATCCTGTCATTCAACAAGGTAGTAGTATATCAATCACGAGGTAGTAGTATATCAATCACGAGGTAGTAGCCTATCATTCAACGAGGTAGTAGTATATCATTCAACGAGGTAGTAGTATATCATTCAACGAGGTAGTATCCTATCATTCAACGAGGTAGTAGTATATCATTCAACGAGGTAGTAGTATATCATTCAACAAGGTAGTAGTATATCATTCAACGAGGTAGTAGCCTATCATTCAACGAGGTAGTAGTATATCATTCAACGAGGTAGTAGCCTATCATTCACGAGGTAGTAGTATATCCTTCAACAAGGTAGTAGCCTATCATTCACGAGGTAGTAGTATATCATTCAACGAGGTAGTATCCTATCATTCACGAGGTAGTATCCTATCATTCAACGAGGTAGTAGTATATCATTCAACGAGGTAGTATCCTATCATTCAACAAGGTAGTAGTATATCATTCAACGAGGTAGTAGCCTGTCATTCAACAAGGTAGTATCCTATCATTCAACGAGGTAGTAGCCTATCATTCACGAGGTAGTAGCCTATAATTCAACGAGGTAGTATCCTATCATTCAACGAGGCAGTAGTATATCATTCAACGAGGTAGTATCCTAACATTCAAGAGGTAGTATCCTATCATTCAACGAGGTAGTATCCTGTCATTCAACGAGGTAGTATCCTATCATTCAACGAGGTAGTAGCCTGTCATTCAACGAGGTAGTATCCTATCATTCAACGAGGTAGTATCCTATCATTCAACGAGGTAGTAGCCTGTCATTCAACGAGGTAGTAACCTAACATTCAATGAGGTAGTATCCTATCATTCAACGAGATAGTATCCTATCATTCAACGAGGTAGTAGCCTGTCATTCAACGAGGTAGTAACCTAACATTCAACGAGGTATTATCCTATCATTCAACGAGGTAGTATCCTATCATTCAACAAGGTAGTATCCTGTCATTCAACAAGGTAGTAGTCTATCATTCAACGAGGTAGTATCCTATCATTCAACGAGGTAGTATCCTGTCATTCAACGAGGTAGTAGTCTATCATTCAACGAGGTAGTATCCTATCATTCAACGAGGTAGTAACCTATCATTCAACGAGGTAGTAACCTATCATTCAACGAGGTAGTAACCTATCATTCAACAAGGTAGTAATATATCATTCAACGAGGTAGTAACCTATCATTCAACGAGGTAGTAGGCTGTCATTCAACGAGGTAGTATCCTATCATTCAACGAGGTAGTACCCTATCATTCAACGAGGTAGTAGCCTATCATTCAACGAGGTAGTATCCTGTCATTCAACGAGGTAGTAGTCTATCATTCAACGAGGTAGTAAGCTATCATTCAACGAGGTAGTATCCTATCATTCAACGAGGTAGTAGTCTATCATTCAACGAGGTAGTAGTATATCATTCAACAAGGTAGTAGTATATCATTCAACGAGGTAGTAGCCTATCATTCAACGAGGTAGTAGTATATCATTCAACGAGGTAGTAGCCTATCATTCACGAGGTAGTAGTATATCCTTCAACAAGGTAGTAGCCTATCATTCACGAGGTAGTAGTATATCATTCAACGAGGTAGTATCCTATCATTCACGAGGTAGTATCCTATCATTCAACGAGGTAGTAGTATATCATTCAACGAGGTAGTATCCTATCATTCAACAAGGTAGTAGTATATCATTCAACGAGGTAGTAGCCTGTCATTCAACAAGGTAGTATCCTATCATTCAACGAGGTAGTAGCCTATCATTCACGAGGTAGTAGCCTATAATTCAACGAGGTAGTATCCTATCATTCAACGAGGCAGTAGTATATCATTCAACGAGGTAGTATCCTAACATTCAAGAGGTAGTATCCTATCATTCAACGAGGTAGTATCCTGTCATTCAACGAGGTAGTATCCTATCATTCAACGAGGTAGTAGCCTGTCATTCAACGAGGTAGTATCCTATCATTCAACGAGGTAGTATCCTATCATTCAACGAGGTAGTAGCCTGTCATTCAACGAGGTAGTAACCTAACATTCAATGAGGTAGTATCCTATCATTCAACGAGATAGTATCCTATCATTCAACGAGGTAGTAGCCTGTCATTCAACGAGGTAGTAACCTAACATTCAACGAGGTATTATCCTATCATTCAACGAGGTAGTATCCTATCATTCAACAAGGTAGTATCCTGTCATTCAACAAGGTAGTAGTCTATCATTCAACGAGGTAGTATCCTATCATTCAACGAGGTAGTATCCTGTCATTCAACGAGGTAGTAGTCTATCATTCAACGAGGTAGTATCCTATCATTCAACGAGGTAGTAACCTATCATTCAACGAGGTAGTAACCTATCATTCAACGAGGTAGTAACCTATCATTCAACAAGGTAGTAATATATCATTCAACGAGGTAGTAACCTATCATTCAACGAGGTAGTAGGCTGTCATTCAACGAGGTAGTATCCTATCATTCAACGAGGTAGTACCCTATCATTCAACGAGGTAGTAGCCTATCATTCAACGAGGTAGTATCCTGTCATTCAACGAGGTAGTAGTCTATCATTCAACGAGGTAGTAAGCTATCATTCAACGAGGTAGTATCCTATCATTCAACGAGGTAGTAGTCTATCATTCAACGAGGTAGTAATATATCATTCAACAAGGTAGTAATATATAATTCAACGAGGTAGTAGTCTATCATTCAACAAGGTAGTATCCTATCATTCAACAAGGTAGTATCCTATCATTCAACGAGGTAGTAGCCTATCATTCAACAAGGTAGTATCCTAACATTCAACAAGGTAGTAATATATCATTCAACGAGGTAGTAGTCTATCATTCAACGAGGTAGTATCCTATCATTCAACGAGGTAGTAGTCTATCATTCAACAAGGTAGTATCCTATCATTCAACAAGGTAGCATCCTATCATTCAACAAGGTAGTATCCTATCATTCAACAAGGTAGTAGTCTGTCATTCAACGAGGTAGTATCCTATCATTCAACAAGGTAGTATCCTATCATTCAACAAGGTAGTATCCTATCATTCAACGAGGTAGTATCCTAATGTGTGTCCCAAATGGCACCATATTCCCTATAGTGCACTACTTTAAACCAGAGGCCTATGGGCCGTGGTAAAAAGTGCACTGAATAGGGTGCCATTTGGGACATAGACCGGATGTCAACGTGCAGACAGGGGAGAGATAGGGGAGATAGGGAGAGATAGGGAGCCATCGTATTGATTCTGAGCACTAATGGGGGGTCTGGCAGCATCACATTACAAAGAGACAGTAAGACAGACAGACATCACAGTATGTAGTGTGTATAGTCCAATATGTTACCAGTCCTCCACACTACTATGTAGCAGTGTATAGTCCAATATGTTACCAGTCCTCCACACTACTATGTAGCAGTGTATAGTCCAATATGTTACCAGTCCTCCATACTACTGTGCTAATAATGATACTCGTGGAGATGAGGTCTCTGTGATGGTCTCAGTGATGGTCTCTGCGATGGTCTCTGCGATGGTCTCTGTGATGTTATCAGTGATGGTCTCTGTGATGGTCTCTGTGATGGTCTCAGTGATCAAACCAATTACCATCAATAGACTGTTGATGAGGTCGTGATGGATATAAAACTTCTATGTCTCCAGACCATGTCATAATTGTTATTTTATTTATTTGGTTGAACCTTTATTTAACGAGGCAAGTCAGTTAGGAACACATTCTTATTTACAATGACGGCCTACCAAAAGGCAAAAGGCCTCCTGCAGGGACGGGGGCTCGGATTAAAAATATAAATAAATAAAATAAAAATATAGGACAAAACACACATCACGACAAGAGAGACAACAATCCATCAGATTCTAACTGAGACTTGACATTTCACTGGGTATTCAACTTTCATGAAATGGCTGATTTGAAATCCTGAACATTTAGCACAGAGTTGATATACTGCACCAATATTGTTACAGGGAAGTCGATTTGTGTTCATTTGAATGAGTTTAGTTGATAATTGTCAGACTGCATGAGCATTGCTGTGGGCCAGACAGCCAGAGAAGTGGCTCAGAGTAGAGACCCTCCCTATACATACTCCATTAGATTAGAGGACTAATGTGTTTATATGAGAGACTCTGGAAATGATGGAGCTGTTGGTCTGATTCCAGGAACAACCACACACAGTCATTCCACAGCTCTGAGAGAGTCAACCATGTTATAGAGGACCACTCCCTCTGCTAATAGAAACCAGTATTTGTCAGATAATTCGTTTGGAAATTAAGGACGATCTTGAATAAAACAAAAGGGATTTATCATCTACATTTAAAAAAATCTAATAAAAAAAACTGTGGTTTTGAGTTGCTCAACCTAAACTTGTAATTTACAGTGGTTCTATAGAGATCACCCTAAACATTTAATTTACAGTGGTTCTACAGAGATCACCCTAAACATTTAATTTACAGTGGTTCTATAGAGATCACCCTAAACTTGTAATTTACAGTGGTTCTATAGAGATCACCCTAAACATTTAATTTACAGTGGTTCTATAGAGATCACCCTAAACATTTAATTTACAGTGGTTCTATAGAGATCACCCTAAACTTGTAATTTACAGTGGTTCTATAGAGATCACCCTAAACATTTAATTTACAGTGGTTCTATAGAGATCACCCTAAACTTGTAATTTACAGTGGTTCTATAGAGATCACCCTAAACATTTAATTTACAGTGGTTCTATAGAGATCACCCTAAACTTGTAATTTACAGTGGTTCTATAGAGATCACCCTAAACATTTAATTTACAGTGGTTCTATAGAGATCACCCTAAACATTTAATTTACAGTGGTTCTACAGAGATCACCCTAAAGTTGCTGAAAGTGTAGTGGCTTCATGTAATTTCTTAAAGACAGTCAGAAAGTCAAAGGGATGAAAAATCTTTATTTTATCTGTCAGGTTCGTCATAAGGGCCAAGGTGCAGCGTAGTAGGCGTACATTTTCTTCTATTTAAATGAACACCGAACAAAAGGGGAAATGGCTGCCTAAATATGATCCCCAATCAGTAAACAGCTGTCTCTGATTGGGAAGCATACCAGGCCAACATAAACCATTAATCACCTAGATGACCCACCCTAGTCACTATCACGCCCCGACCAACATAGAGAATAAACAGCTCTCTATGGTCAGGGCGTGACAGTACCCCCCCCCCCCCCCCAAAGGTGCGGACTCCGACCGCAAAAACCTGACTCAATAGGGGAGGGTCCGGGTGGGCATCTACGAATGACACAGGACGTCGGGGGCGGCTCCGGTGCGGGGCGAAGTACCCACTCCGCTCGCAGATACTTCATCCTCCACGGCAGCTCTGGTGCGGGGATCGTTGCCGGAAGCTCCGGACCGTGGGTCGTCGCTGGAGGCACCGGACCGTGGATCGTCGCCGGAGGCTCCGGACCGGGGATCGTCGCCGGAGGAACCGGACCGTAGATCGTCTCAGGAGGCTCTGGACTAAGAACGCCTGCTGAAGGCTCTGGATTGCCGACCGTCGCTGGAGGCTCCGGACCGCAGACCGTCGCTGGAGGCTCCGGACCGCAGACCGTCGCTGGAGGCTCCGGACCGCAGACCGTCGCTGGAGGCTCCGGACCGCAGACCGTCTCAGGAGATTCCGGACCGTAGACCGTCTCAGGAGGTTCCGGACCGTGGCCCGTCGTTAACTGTCGCCGGAAGCTCCGGACTGGGAACTGTCGCCGGAAGCTCCGGACTGGGGATCGTCGCAGGAAGCCTGCTGCGTGGGGCCGGCACTGGTGGTACCGGACTGGCGACACGCACCTCAGGGCGAGCGCGAGGAGCAGACACAGGACGTACCGGACTGGGGAGGCGCACTGGAGGCCTGATGCGTGGGACCGGCACAGATTGCACCGGACTGGTAACACGCTCCTCCAAACGCCTGCGTTGCCGCGTACTCCTCGCCAACTCCATTCTCCGGTATCCCTCCTCACACTGTTCCATCGACTCCCAGGCGGGCTCTGGCACTCTCCCTGGGTCGACCGACCACCTCTCTACCTCTTCCCATGTTGTCACTGGTTCACACCTCGGCTCCGCCGACCACCCCGTTTCCCACCCCCCATTTTTTTTTTAGGGCTGTCTTTTGGGCTTTCCTTGTGACCGCGAACCCCGGCGTCGTCGCTGTTCTCCCTTCTCTCCTTGCGTCTGACCTGACCCTGTACCTTAGCCTCTACTCTGGATTACCGACCTCTGTCTGATCTGACCCTGGGCCTGCCGTCCTGTACCTTAGCCTCTACTCTGGTTTACCGACCTCTGTCTTACCTGACCCTGGGCCTGCCATCCTGTCCCTTGGCCTCTACTCTGGTTTACCGACCTCTGCCGGCCTGGACCTGTCGTTTAGCATGCCCCTGTTGTTACTATAAACATTGTTACTTCAACATAGTCTGCACTTGGGTCTTACCTGAAACCTGATAATGATCTTATCATTGATAATTACAGCATTATCTTATCATTGATAATTAATTAATAACACAATGAGATCTTTCAGCAGAGCACAGTGTAATATAAATAAATGCACCCACATGCTCCTCCCACACTGAGCCAGCCCCAGCAAGCTAGCACCTAGCACCCTTTACACCACACTGAGCCAGCCCCAGCAAGCTAGCAGCTAGCACCCTTTACACCACACTGAGCCAGCCCCAGCAAGCTAGCAGCTAGCACCCTTTACACCACACTGAGCCAGCCCCAGCAAGCTAGCAGCTAGCACCCTTTACACCACACTGAGCCAGCCCCAGCAAGCTAGCAGCTAGCACCCTTTACACCACACTGAGCCAGCCCCAGCAAGCTAGCAGCTAGCACCCTTTACACCACACTGAGCCAGCCCCAGCAAGCTAGCAGCTAGCACCCTTTACACCACACTGAGCCAGCCCCAGCAAGCTAGCAGCTAGCACCCTTTACACCACACTGAGCCAGCCCCAGCAAGCTAGCAGCTAGCACCCTTTACACCACACTGAGCCAGCCCCAGCAAGCTAGCAGCTAGCACCCTTTACAACAGGATTGTTCATCTGGAGAAGATGTTCTGATGTGTAGGCAGACATACAGGCAGACATAAACAGAGATAAAAGCAGACAGAAACAGAGATACAGGCAGACAGAAACAGAGATACAGGCAGACAGAAACAGAGATACAAGCATTGATACAGGCAGACAGAAACAGAGATAAGAGAGATACAGGCAGACAGAAACAGAGATACAGGCAGACAGAAACAGAGATACAAGCATTGATACAGGCAGACAGAAACAGAGATAAGAGAGATACAGGCAGACAGATTTTCTCAATAGCAAGGCTATGGTCACTGAGTCTGTACATAGTCAAAGCTTTCCTTAAGTTTGGGTCAGTCACAGTGGTCAGGTATTCTGCCACTGTGTACTCTCTGTTTAGGGACAAATAGCATTCTAGTTTGCTCTGTTTTTTTGTTAATTCTTTCCAATGTGTCAAGTAATTCGCTTTTTGTTTTCTCATGATTTGGTTGGGTCTAATTGTGTTGCTGTCCTTGGGCTTTCGTTATTTCTGGGTCTGTTTGTGAACAGAGCCCCAGGACCAGCTTGCTTAGGGGACTCTTCTCCAGGTTCATCTCTCTGTAGGTGATGGCTTTGTTACGGAAGGTTTGGGAATCGCTTCCTTTTAGGTGGTTGTAGAATTTAACGGCTCTTTTCTGGATTTTGATAATTAGCGGGTCTCGGCCTAATTCTGCTCTGCATGCATTATTTGGTGTTTTACCTTGTACACTGAGGATATTTTGCTGAATTTTGTCCCATTTTGTGAATAATTGGTTGGTGAGCGGACCCCAGACCTCACAACCATAAAGTGCAATGGGTTCTATAACTGATTCAAGTATTTTTAGCCAGATCCTAATTAGTATGTCGAATTTTATGTTCCTTTTGATGACATAGAATGCCCTTCTTGCCTTGTCTCTCAGATCGTTCACAGATTTGTGGAAGTTACCTGTGGCGGATGTAGTGTAGGTATTAGTGTAGGTAGTAGTGTAGGTAGCTGTAGTGTAGGTAGCTGTAGTGTAGGTAGCTGTAGTGTAGGTAGTAGTGTAGGTAGTAGTGTAGATAGTAATGTAGGTAGTAGTGTAGGTAGCTGTAGTGTAGGTAGTAGTGTAGGTAGTAGTGTAGGTAGCTGTAGTGTAGGTAGTAGTGTAGGTAGTAGTGTAGGTAGCTGTAGTGTAGGTAGTAGTGTAGGTAGTAGTGTAGGTAGCTGTAGTGTAGGTAGTAGTGTAGGTAGTAGTGTAGATAGTAGTGTAGGTAGTAGTGTAGGTAGTAGTGTAGGTAGCTGTAGTGTAGGTAGCTGTAGTGTAGATAGTAGTGTAGGTAGTAGTGTAGGTAGTAGTGTAGGTAGTAGTGTAGATAGTAGTGTAGGTAGTAGTGTAGGTAGTAGTGTAGGTAGTAGTGTAGGTAGTAGTGTAGGTAGCTGTAGTGTAGGTAGTAGTGTAGGTAGTAGTGTAGATAGTAGTGTAGGTAGTAGTGTAGATAGTAGTGTAGGTAGCTGTAGTGTAGGTAGTAGTGTAGGTAGTAGTGTAGGTAGCTGTAGTGTAGGTAGTAGTGTAGGTAGTAGTGTAGATAGTAGTGTAGATAGTAGTGTAGGTAGTAGTGTAGGTAGCTGTAGTGTAGATAGTAGTGTAGGTAGCTGTAGTGTAGGTAGCTGTAGTGTAGGTAGCTGTAGTGTAGGTAGTAGTGTAGGTAGTAGTGTAGGTAGTAGTGTAGGTAGCTGTAGTGTAGATAGTAGTGTAGGTAGTAGTGTAGGTAGTAGTGTAGGTAGTAGTGTAGGTAGCTGTAGTGTAGGTAGTAGTGCAGGTAGTAGTGTAGATAGCTGTAGTGTAGGTAGTAGTGTAGATATTAGTATAGGTAGTAGTGTAGGTAGTTGTAGCTGTAGTGTAGGTAGCTGTAGTGTAGGGAGCTGTGGTGTAGGGAGCTGTGGTGTAGGGAGCTGTGGTGTAGGGAGCTGTGGTGTAGGGAGCTGTGGTGTAGTCTACACCGCTGAGATGTAGTGGGCTGGGCCTCCCGGGTGGCGCAGTGGTCTAGGGCACTGCATCGCAGTGCTAACTGCGCCACCAGAGTCTCTGGGTTCGCGCCCAGGCTCTGTCGCAGCCGGCCGCGACCGGGAGGTCCGTGGGGCGACGCACAATTGGGCTAGCGTCGTCCGGGTTAGGGTGGGTTTGGCCGGTAGGGATATCCTTGTCTCATCGCGCTCCAGCGACTCCTGTGGCGGGCCGGGCGCAGTGCGTGCTAACCAAGGGGGCCAGGTGCACGGTGTTTCCTCCGACACATTGGTGCGGCTGGCTTCCGGGTTGGAGGCGCGCTGTGTTAAAGAAGCAGTGCGGCTTGGTTGGGTTGTGCTTCGGAGGACGCATGGCTTTCGACCTTCGTCTCTCCCGAGCCCGTACGGGAGTTGTAGCGATGAGACAAGATAGTAATTACTAGCGATTGGATACCACGAAAATTGGGGAGAAAAGGGGATAAAATTAAAAAAAAAAAAATGTAGTGTAGGTAGTGGGCTGTAGAGGGCTGTAGAGTGCTGTAGTGGGCCGTAGAGGGCTGTAGTGGGCCGTAGTGGGCTGTAGTAGGCCGTAGTGGGCTGTAGTGGGCTGTAGTGGGCCGTAGTGGGCCGTAGTGGGCTGTAGAGTGCTGTAGTGGGCTGTAGTGGGCTGTAGAGGGCTGTAGAGGGCTGTAGTGGGCTGTAGAGTGATGTAGTGGGCTGTAGAGGGCTGTAGTGGGCTGTATAGTGCTGTAGTGGGCTGTAGAGGGCTGTAGTGGGCCGTAGTGGGCTGTAGAGTGCTGTAGTGGGCTGTAGAGTGCTGTAGTGGGCTGTAGAGGGCCGTAGTGGGCCGTAGTGGGCTGTAGTGGGCCGTAGTGGGCCGTAGAGGGCCGTAGTGGGCCGTAGAGGGCCGTAGTGGGCTGTAGAGGGCCGTAGAGGGCTGTAGAGGGCTGTAGAGGGCTGTAGTGGGCTGTAGAGGCACTGGAGGAGAAACAAATTGTTGGTCCGCTAAAGGGCAGAATAGTCCAGACGGAAAACGGCGGGCGACTTCACAGGCGTATTGATGGACGGCGTTACACTACAGCATCGCATATTAATAACAGATGTATATCTAAGAAATACTGTATTAATAAAGTAGATGATGATGATGGGAAGTGTATCAGAATGCGGAGTGCTTGTTCTGTAAGGTTGAGTTCATCGGTACTGTTGTAGAAGAGGTTATAACGCAGTGGCTGGTCCGGGCTGTAGTCTAGACAGGCAGGGGAGAACAGATTTCTAAAGGGGAGAGACACTCTCTCTGTCCAGCTGCGTGAAGGCAGACAACATTGCTTTCCAATTCAAATTGAATACTGTGCTTATCAATAACGCACCCTCAACGATACAGCTAGAGATTTTTTTTAATCGATTGTGACGTTCATTGAACATGTATTGTTGTTCTGGAACGTAGCCCTGTTTCGTTGTGTTCTGGATCGTAGCCTTGTTTCGTTGTGTTCTGGAACGTAGTCCTGTTTCTTTGTGTTCTGGATCGTAGCCCTGTTTTCTTTGTATTCTGGAACGTAGCCCTGTTTCGTTGTGTTCTGGATCGTAGCCCTGTTTTCATCGTGTTCTGGAACGTAGTCCTGTTTCGTTGTGTTCTGGAACGTAGCCCTGTTTCTTTGTGTTCTGGATCGTAGCCCTGTTTTCTTTGTGTTCTGGAACGTAGCCCTGTTTCTTTGTGTTCTGGAACATTGCCCTGTTTCGTTGTGTTCTGGAACGTAGCCCTGTTTCTTTGTGTTCTGGAACGTAGCCCTGTTTCGTTGTGTTCTGCAACGTTGTCCTGTTTCGTTGTGTTCTGGAACGTAGCCCTGTTTCTTTGTGTTCTGGAACGTAGCCCTGTTTCTTTGTGTTCTGGAACGTAGCCCTGTTTCTTTGTGTTCTGGAACGTAGCCCTGTTTCGTTGTGTTCTGGAACGTAGCCCTGTTTCGTTGTGTTCTGGAACGTAGCCCTGTTTCCTTGTGTTCTGGGTGTTGGGTTACTGGTGCTGGGTTAGTGGGTTACTGGTGCTGGGTAGTGGGTTACTGGTGCTGGGTAGTGGGTTACTGGTGCTGGGTGGTGGGTTACTGGTGCTGGGTTATTGGGTTACTGGTGCTGGGTAGTGGGTTACTGGTGCTGGGTGGTGGGTTACTGGTGCTGGGTAGTGGGTTACTGGTGCTGGGTGGTGGGTTACTGGTGCTGGGTGGTGGGTTACTGGTGCTGGGTGGTGGGTTACTGGTGCTGGGTGGTGGGTTACTGGTGCTGGGTTACTGGTGCTGGGTGGTGGGTTACTGGTGCTGGGTAGTGGGTTACTGGTGCTGAGTAGTGGGTTACTGGTGCTGGGTAGTGGGTTACTGGTGCTGGGTTATTGGGTTACTGGTGCTGGGTTACTGGTGCTGGGTGCTGGGTTACTGGTACTGGGTTATTGGTGCTGGGTTACTGGTGCTGGGTGGTGGGTTACTGGTACTGGGTTATTGGTGCTGGGTTATTGGTGCTGGGTATGGGGTTATTGGTGCTGGGTAGTGGGTTACTGGTGCTGGGTAGTGGGTTACTGGTGCTGGGTTATTGGTACTGGGTATTGGGTTATTGGTGCTGGGTAGTGGGTTATTGGTGCTGGGTATTGGGTTATTGGTGCTGGGTAGTGGGTTATTGGTGCTGGGTAGTGGGTTATTGGTGCTGGGTAGTGGGTTATTGGTGCTGGGTATTGGGTTATTGGTGCTGGGTATTGGGTTATTGGTGCTGGGTAGTGGGTTATTGGTGCTGGGTAGTGGGTTATTGGTGCTGGGTATTGGGTTATTGGTGCTGGGTAGTGGGTTGTTGGTGCTGGGTAGTGGGTTATTGGTGCTGGGTTATTGTAATGTCTCTTATCGATGGCGGTTATGATATCGTTTAGGACCTTGAGCGTGGCTGAGGTGCACCCATGACCAGCTCTGAAACCAGATTGCATAGCGGAGAAGGTACGGTGGAATTGGAAATGGTCGGTAATCTGTTTGTTAACTAGAATAGCAGTATCGACTATCATAATGTCGTGACGTTGTATTGATTGTGACGACTGCTGTTCATCGAATGATTAACTGTTTATAATTACGTGATTCAATTAATCAGGTAATCATTAACTCAGTAACCTGAGGCACCATGGGAAAAGTTCATTTTTAATGAGTGTCCGTTTCCCAAATTAACTCAAAGAATATCAGAATATCGATTCTACAACAGTCGCCAATTAATTAATTTCCTCTGCAGTCTCATTATGAACGTTGCATAATTCGTTGAATCTGCACAAACCCGAGTCTCACTAAATAAGAAACAGGTCCCTAGCGGACCAACACAATATGACACGTTACACAAAATGGGGATTTATAAAGAGAGTGCATGTGAGAAAAGCACACTTGGATACATTTGTAAACTATGCTTAGTTTAGCCCTAACACCTTACCCCAAACTGCCGCTCTTATGGGTCAGAATATAATGATGTAATTACTTGTCGATGGTCTCCGATGGGGTGTCCCTTCGTGGACCGAGTTCACCTTCTCCTCTGATGTCAGCACCTCTTTGGTTACCGCAACTCTCTGATTGTCCACAAGATGTCAGTGTCCTTTCTCTTAGTGGTCTGTTTCCTCACCTTTGTTCTGAAAGTAGGTCTTCGGAGTATGTTTCCAACCTTTATGGCAAGTTCTCTGGGCGTATGTAGTTACGAGGCAAGGCGTCAAGGTTGTCCTCTGATCAAGTTTAGACAACTAATTTCACAGTTCACTTTTACAAAAACATTCTCTTTGATCTGGACATTTTACACACAATGTACAATATGTAAACATGTGCATATTATGGAAACTCTTCAAGTTGGAATGTTTTCGTTATAACGTCGTCATTTAACTTTTAATAACATCACAAATACGACATAAATTTTCATATTCCATCTATCGTTATTACCATTTTGGCTGATTAAATATTTGTCCCGAAGTCCATTTATCGCAAGTTACCGTTCTGAGTTAGATTCTCCATAGGGCCCACTCACACATTCCAATCCTTCACACTGAAAGGACAAAGGATTTGGCCATGCACGCCTCCAACTCAATCATCAAGTTTGCAGACGACATAACACAACAGTAGTGGGCTTGATTACCTACAACGACGAGACGGCCTACAGGGAGGAGGTGAGGGCCCTCGGAGTGTGGTGTCAGGAAAATAAACTCAGCAAAACAAGCAAAACAAAAGAGATGATCGTGGACTTCAGGTAACAGCAAAGGGAACACCCCCCTATCCACATCGACGGGACAACAGTGGAGAGGGTGGAAAGTTAAGTTTCTCTGTGGTCACAACACTGACAAACTGAAATGGTCCACACACATAGACAGTGCCTCTTCAACCTTGGGGTGGCAGCGTAGCCTAGTGGTTAGAGCGTTGGACTAGTAACCGAAATGTTGCAAGTTCAAACCCCCGAGCTGACAAGGCACAAATATGTCGTTCTGCACCTGAACAAGGCAGTTAACCCACTGTTCCTAGACCGTCATTGAAAATAAGAATTTGTTCTTAACTGACTTGCCTGGTTAAATAAAGGTAAAATCAAATAAAAAACCTCAGGAGGCTGAACATTTTTGGCTTGTCACTTAAAACCCTCACTAACATTTATAGATGCACAATTGAGAGCATCCTGTCGGGCTGTATCACAGCCTGGTACGGCGTCTGCACCGCCCACAACCGCAAGGCTCTCCAGAGGGTGGTGCGGTCTGCACAACGCATCACCGGGGGCAAACTACCTGCCCTCCAGGACACCTACACCACCCGATGTCACAGGAAGGCCAAAAAGATCATCAAGGACAACAACCACCCGAGCCACTGCCTGTTCAGCCCGCTATCATCCAGAAGGTGAGGTCAGTACAGGTGCATCAAAGCACCGAGAAGCTGTTTTTCAGTCTCTATCTCAAGGCCATCAGATTGTTAAACAGCCACCACTAGCAGAGAGAGGCGGCTGCCTACCTACAGACGATATCATTGGCCACTTTAATAAATACAACACTAGTCACTTTAATAATGTCACTTTAAGAATGTTTACATCTCACATTACTCATCTCATATGTATATAATGTATACTGTATCCTTCACTATCTATTCTTTACTATCTATTGCATCTTAGCCGCTCTGTCACTGCTCATCCATATATTTTATACTTATATCTTCTCATCCCATTCCTTTACTAGATTGTGTGTATTAGGTTTTGTTGTGGAATTTGTTAGATATTAGGTTTTGTTGTGGAATTTGTTAGATATTACCTGTTAGATACTGCTGCACTGTTGTATCTAGAAGCATTTCACTACACTCACATTAACATCTGCTAACCATGTGTATGTGACCATTAACATCTGCTAACCATGTGTATGTGACCATTAACATCTGCTAACCATGTGACCAATAACATCTGCTAACCATGTGTATGTGACCAATAACATCTGCTAACCATGTGTATGTGACCAATAACATCTGTTAACCACGTGTATGTGACCAATAACATCTGCTAACCATGTGTATGTGACCAATAACATCTGCTAACCATGTGTATGTGACCATTAACATCTGCTAACCATGTGTATGTGACCATTAACATCTGCTAACCATGTCACCAATAACATCTGCTAACCATGTGACCAATAACATCTGCTAACCATGTGACCAATAACATCTGCTAACCATGTGTATGTGACCATTAACATCTGCTAACCATGTGACCAATAACATCTGCTAACCATGTGTATGTGACCATTAACATCTGCTAACCATGTGACCAATAACATCTGCTAACCATGTGTATGTGACCATTAACATCTGCTAACCATGTGTATGTGACCAATAACATCTACTAACCATGTGACCAATAACATCTGCTAACCATGTGTATGTGACCATTAACATCTGCTAACCATGTGACCAATAACATCTGCTAACCATGTGTATGTGACCATTAACATCTGCTAACCATGTGTATGTGACCATTAACATCTGCTAACCATGTCACCAATAACATCTGCTAACCATGTGTATGTGACCATTAACATCTGCTAACCATGTGTATGTGACCATTAACATCTGCTAACCATGTGTATGTGACCATTAACATCTGCTAACCATGTCACCAATAACATCTGCTAACCATGTGACCAATAACATCTGCTAACCATGTGACCAATAACATCTGCTAACCATGTGACCAATAACATCTGCTAACCATGTCACCAATAACATCTGCTAACCATGTGTATGTGACCATTAACATCTGCTAACCATGTGTATGTGACCATTAACATCTGCTAACCATGTCACCAATAACATCTGCTAACCATGTGTATGTGACCATTAACATCTGCTAACCATGTGTATGTGACCATTAACATCTGCTAACCATGTGTATGTGACCATTAACATCTGCTAACCATGTCACCAATAACATCTGCTAACCATGTGACCAATAACATCTGCTAACCATGTGACCAATAACATCTGCTAACCATGTGTATGTGACCATTAACATCTGCTAACCATGTGTATGTGACCATTAACATCTGCTAACCATGTGTATGTGACCATTAACATCTGCTAACCATGTGACCAATAACATCTGCTAACCATGTGTATGTGACCATTAACATCTGCTAACCATGTGTATGTGACCATTAACATCTGCTAACCATGTGTATGTGACCATTAACATCTGCTAACCATGTGACCATTAACATCTGCTAACCATGTGTATGTGACCATTAACATCTGCTAACCATGTGTATGTGACCATTAACATCTGCTAACCATGTGTATGTGACCAATAACATTTGCTAACCATGTGTATGTGACCAATAACATTTTATTTGATTTTGTCTGCTGCCTTACGATTTACAATGGGCATGAGGTGTCATAAAACCCCCCACCTCTGGTGGGTGTGAGAGCTATCTCTGTAGGACTGTGGTCCAAGGTAACCTGACTCAAACAGGCCAGTCATGACAATTAAATAACATTAACCCTAACCCCACAACATGATCCCGCCCCGCCCACAACATGACCCCGCCCCACCCACAACATGACCCCGCCCACAACACGACCTTGCCCCGCCCACAACATGACCCCGCCCCGCCCACAACATGACCCCGCCCCGCCCAACAAACTGCTATGACAACAGGACAGCCATGAGGTCAGTCAGCACATGTATCAACAATTATTTGATGACTTTTCATCATAAACATAAAAATGCAATTTATACTCATCTAATTGGTTACAGTAGTACACCATGAAGTCAGCACGTGTTACATATTAGCAATCAGAAGATAACTTCTCAATTGAACTCTCATAAACATAGATTAATGATCATTCAGACATTCAGAGCTCAATCTGTATTTGATAGGAGTCCTGTGGTATGTTTGAGACACTGCCCTCAACCAGGACTATATCAACTGTTTCATGTAGTTGTATTGAAGCATACAATGGGTCAGTGTAACGGATGTGAAATGGCTAGCTAGTTAGCTGTGGTGCGCGCTAATAGCGTTTCAATCGGTTACGTCACTCGCTTTGAGACCTTGAAGTAGTGGTTCCCCTTGCTCTGCAAGGGCCGCGGCCTTTGTGGAGCGATGGGTAACGACGCTTTGTGGGTGACTGTTGTTGATGTGTGCAGAGGGTCCCTGGTTCGCGCCCGGGGCGAGGGGACGGTCTAAAGTTAAACTGTTACATTAGCAAATGTCTAACAACTTTTTATATGTTTTATGGAAAAAGGGTTGGAAATATGTGTTTCCATAATGACAATCTAAATAGCCTACCTACAACTGGTCAAATGTTGTCACGATGTGCACTCGTGCTGCCTCGTCTCCTCACACTCGTGCTGCCTCGTCTCCTCTCACTCACACTTGTGCTGCCTCGTCTCCTCTCACTCACACTCGTGCTGCCTTGTCTCCTCTCACTCACACTCATGCTGCCTCGTCTCCTCTCACTCACACTCATGCTGCCTCGTCTCCTCTCACTCACACTCGTGCTGCCTCGTCTCCTCTCACTCACACTCGTGCTGCCTTGTCTCCTCTCACTCATGCTGCCTTGTCTCCTCTCACTCACACTCGTGCTGCCTTGTCTCCTCTCACTCACACTCGTGCTGCCTTGTCTCCTCTCACTCACACTCGTGCTGCCTCGTCTCCTCTCACTCACACTCGTGCTGCCTTGTCTCCTCTCACTCACACTCGTGCTGCCTCGTCTCCTCTCACTCACACTCGTGCTGCCTTGTCTCCTCTCACTCACACTCGTGCTGCCTTGTCTCCTCTCACTCACACTCGTGCTGCCTTGTCTCCTCTCACTCACACTCGTGCTGCCTTGTCTCCTCTCACTCACACTCATGCTGCCTTGTCTCCTCTCACTCACACTCGTGCTGCCTCGTCTCCTCTCACTCACACTCGTGCTGCCTCGTCTCCTCTCACTCGTGCTGCCTCGTCTCCTCTCACTCACACTGCCTCGTCTCCTCTCACTCATACTCAGTGTTGCCAACTTAGCGACTTTTAGGACAGCCAATAGCTACTTTCCTTACTGAGGAGTTGGCAACACTGCTCACACTCTGCTGCCTCCTGCAGCGCTCAGTCTCAACACACACCTCTCACTCAGCAACAGCCTCCTAAAATAATATTGTGTTTACCTGGGAGTTTTTCTTTATTTCTATTAGCGTCCCTACAGTCCTATCACCGGCGTTGCTGCCTTTATAAATCGTCCACGTTGGACCCATATGATTGACAGCTAAACAGACACGGCATGAAAACAGATGACGTAGCTAGATATTAGCCTCGTCACGGGGCGTTTTCGAATTAAAAGCCTCCTGCATTCCTCCCTTCAGGTTGCGTAATGATTGAGCTGATATAGGTGTAAGCACATAACTTTCCCCTATCCATCAACCAACAGGTGCATCCCATATCGGAAATGGTATCATTATAAATGAATTGATACAGATATTGATTTGCTATCCTCTCCCTGACTTTGTAGATGTGTAGGCCTACATGTTGAATAGACTTTTGATTAGATATCAATGTGCCATTATGTGACTGATACGTACCTGCCGGTTAGTCTTTTCACCGATATTCTTTAAATCATCCAGAATAAAACTCTTTACCTGCATTGTCGACGACAACCTATGGAGGGCGCTATATGCAGTGATACCAACGTAGCAATTGTGTTGCTAGATTTAGCAACTTTTCAGACTACCCTGGCGACTTTTTTTTCAAACAGCACCTAGCAACAAATGTAGCTACTTTTAAAAATGTATTTGGAACTTTTAGCAACTTTTGAAAATGGACTCAAACGCTAAAATGCACGCATTTTCACTCTAAATGACACAAAAACAATTTTCTGTCACAACACACGTGCCTGGCTGCAAAGGTGCATTGTGAGTGGCAGCAGCAATTTCAGCAAATTGCAAATCATTGTTGGCTGACTGCAGCAACAGTAGTACGGGTTCGACGAGACAAACCCAATGAATATAGTTGGTCACGAATGTTTGATCTTGAACAGAACTTACAACATCAATCAACATGTCTACAATCAAAAATGGTACAGAAAAGAGTGGGAGTCTGTACCTGAACAAATGTCAAATCATATTTTTTGCCAGTCAATTTGAGTAACGTTATTGTATATTATACGTAATGACGCAGTTTTACGTTATCACGCAATGACATCACAACGTCATTTAGAAACTTTTAGCAACAAATCAATCTGCGTCTAACAATTTATCCTGAAAATTAGTTGGCAACACTGACTATATATATATATATATATATATATATATATATGTAAATGTGCTTTGGACTTGCCTCGCCTAGTCACAAATTTAAGGCCACCATTTGTGTCACTTATGGGAAAATGTGTGATCAATGATGACTTCAGAAATTAGAGAGACTTCGCCACCAATTGCTGCTGGTGTATGGATAGCTGTCATATCAAGTTTCATCAATGGATCGACGTTTGTGCTTCAAAAAAAGGGAATATTACGATCCCGTAAAAGAGGTAGAGTGTTGGGGGGGGGGAAAATCCCAAAGTATAATCATGTTTGTAGGGTCATTTGTTGGCTACAATGTTGTAAGATCCTCAGACACAGTAAATACATCATCTCTTAAAACAACTATATTCGGTTCCTTGTGACTGTTCGCGATTTTTCTGCAAAAAAAAAAAAAGAATGCTGCTTTCGTGGCAAAATTAGAATTGGACATTGGAAATCAGAGGGTGACTACTGTACTGTTAATAACACAAACACTGCATGTATTTCATTATTTTGTTAGGTGGGTCCTATCTAAAAGATGGCGTATGGTGGAGCGGCACACTCTCCAGTAAGTAGCCGAGCTAACAGTGCCACCTGCCATTTATTAGCTGTAGTACATCCTCATGGATAATTCTGTCACACACCGTATTTAACCTAATAATAAAGACATTTTACTACTACATTAACTATCACTACTCACCGATTGCGTTTATTTGATTGATCATATTTCATGAATTCCATTGACCTCTGAACTCTTCCGAACAAGTGATTGTGGGACAGATTGGGAACTTCCTGGCCTATAACGCAGCCCCTGCTGTGGTGGTCACACCTTTAGGTGCCCTGGGGGTGCTGTTTGGGTGAGTTATTGTTTGGCATGTTATCATTCAATGTGTGACTACTATTGTCTTTTGTTTTCTAGTGGGAGTGTTTACAGTGATGTTTGTTACAGTACAGGAGTGTTTACAGTGATGTTTGTTACAGTACAGGAGTGTTTACAGTGATGTTTGTTACAGTACAGGAGTGTTTACAGTGATGTTTGTTACAGTACAGGAGTGTTTACAGTGATGTTTGTTACAGTACAGGAGTGTTTACAGTGATGTTTGTTACAGTACAGGAGTGTTTACAGTGATGTTTGTTACAGTACAGGAGTGTTTACAGTGATGTTTGTTACAGTACAGGAGTGTTTACAGTGATGTTTGTTACAGTACAGGAGTGTTTACAGTGATGTTTGTTACAGTACAGGGGTCTTTACAGTGATGTTTGTTACAGTACAGGAGTGTTTACAGTGATGTTTGTTACAGTACAGGAGTGTTTACAGTGATGTTTGTTACAGTACAGGAGTGTTTACAGTGATGTTTGTTACAGTACAGGAGTGTTTACAGTGATGTTTGTTACAGTACAGGAGTGTTTACAGTGATGTTTGTTACAGTACAGGAGTGTTTACAGTGATGTTTGTTACAGTACAGGGGTCTTTACAGTGATGTTTGTTACAGTACAGGAGTGTTTACAGTGATGTTTGTTACAGTACAGGAGTGTTTACAGTGATGTTTGTTACAGTACAGGAGTGTTTACAGTGATGTTTGTTACAGTACAGGAGTGTTTACAGTGATGTTTGTTACAGTACAGGAGTGTTTACAGTGATGTTTGTTACAGTACAGGGGTCTTTACAGTGATGTTTGTTACAGTACAGGGGTCTTTACAGTGATGTTTGTTACAGTACAGGAGTGTTTACAGTGATGTTTGTTACAGTACAGGAGTGTTTACAGTGATGTTTGTTACAGTACAGGAGTGTTTACAGTGATGTTTGTTACAGTACAGGAGTGTTTACAGTGATGTTTGTTACAGTACAGGAGTGTTTACAGTGATGTTTGTTACAGTACAGGAGTGTTTACAGTGATGTTTGTTACAGTACAGGAGTGTTTACAGTGATGTTTGTTACAGTACAGGGGTCTTTACAGTGATGTTTGTTACAGTACAGGGGTCTTTACAGTGATGTTTGTTACAGTACAGGAGTGTTTACAGTGATGTTTGTTACAGTACAGGAGTGTTTACAGTGATGTTTGTTACAGTACAGGAGTGTTTACAGTGATGTTTGTTACAGTACAGGAGTGTTTACAGTGATGTTTGTTACAGTACAGGAGTGTTTACAGTGATGTTTGTTACAGTACAGGAGTGTTTACAGTGATGTTTGTTACAGTACAGGAGTGTTTACAGTGATGTTTGTTACAGTACAGGAGTGTTTACAGTGATGTTTGTTACAGTACAGGAGTGTTTACAGTGATGTTTGTTACAGTACAGGAGTGTTTACAGTGATGTTTGTTACAGTACAGGGGTCTTTACAGTGATGTTTGTTACAGTACAGGAGTGTTTACAGTGATGTTTGTTACAGTACAGGAGTGTTTACAGTGATGTTTGTTACAGTACAGGAGTGTTTACAGTGATGTTTGTTACAGTACAGGAGTGTTTACAGTGATGTTTGTTACAGTACAGGAGTGTTTACAGTGATGTTTGTTACAGTACAGGAGTGTTTACAGTGATGTTTGTTACAGTACAGGGGTCTTTACAGTGATGTTTGTTACAGTACAGGAGTGTTTACAGTGATGTTTGTTACAGTACAGGAGTGTTTACAGTGATGTTTGTTACAGTACAGGAGTGTTTACAGTGATGTTTGTTACAGTACAGGAGTGTTTACAGTGATGTTTGTTACAGTACAGGAGTGTTTACAGTGATGTTTGTTACAGTACAGGGGTCTTTACAGTGATGTTTGTTACAGTACAGGGGTCTTTACAGTGATGTTTGTTACAGTACAGGAGTGTTTACAGTGATGTTTGTTACAGTACAGGAGTGTTTACAGTGATGTTTGTTACAGTACAGGAGTGTTTACAGTGATGTTTGTTACAGTACAGGAGTGTTTACAGTGATGTTTGTTACAGTACAGGGGTGTTTACAGTGATGTTTGTTACAGTACAGGAGTGTTTACAGTGATGTTTGTTACAGTACAGGAGTGTTTACAGTGATGTTTGCTACAGTACAGGAGTGTTTACAGTGATGTTTGTTACAGTACAGGAGTGTTTACAGTGATGTTTGTTACAGTACAGGAGTGTTTACAGTGATGTTTGTTACAGTACAGGAGTGTTTACAGTGATGTTTGTTACAGTACAGGAGTGTTTACAGTGATGTTTGTTACAGTACAGGGGTCTTTACAGTGATGTTTGTTACAGTACAGGAGTGTTTACAGTGATGTTTGTTACAGTACAGGAGTGTTTACAGTGATGTTTGTTACAGTACAGGGGTGTTTACAGTGATGTTTGTTACAGTACAGGGGTGTTTACAGTGATGTTTGTTACAGTACAGGAGTGTTTACAGTGATGTTTGTTACAGTACAGGAGTGTTTACAGTGATGTTTGTTACAGTACAGGAGTGTTTACAGTGATGTTTGTTACAGTACAGGAGTGTTTACAGTGATGTTTGTTACAGTACAGGAGTGTTTACAGTGATGTTTGTTACAGTACAGGAGTGTTTACAGTGATGTTTGTTACAGTACAGGAGTGTTTACAGTGATGTTTGCTACAGTACAGGAGTGTTTACAGTGATGTTTGTTACAGTACAGGAGTGTTTACAGTGATGTTTGTTACAGTACAGGAGTGTTTACAGTGATGTTTGTTACAGTACAGGAGTGTTTACAGTGATGTTTGTTACAGTACAGGGGTCTTTACAGTGATGTTTGTTACAGTACAGGAGTGTTTACAGTGATGTTTGTTACAGTACAGGAGTGTTTACAGTGATGTTTGTTACAGTACAGGAGTGTTTACAGTGATGTTTGTTACAGTACAGGAGTGTTTACAGTGATGTTTGTTACAGTACAGGGGTGTTTACAGTGATGTTTGTTACAGTACAGGGGTGTTTACAGTGATGTTTGTTACAGTACAGGAGTGTTTACAGTGATGTTTGTTACAGTACAGGAGTGTTTACAGTGATGTTTGTTACAGTACAGGAGTGTTTACAGTGATGTTTGTTACAGTACAGGAGTGTTTACAGTGATGTTTGTTACAGTACAGGAGTGTTTACAGTGATGTTTGTTACAGTACAGGAGTGTTTACAGTGATGTTTGTTACAGTACAGGGGTCTTTACAGTGATGTTTGTTACAGTACAGGAGTGTTTACAGTGATGTTTGTTACAGTACAGGAGTGTTTACAGTGATGTTTGTTACAGTACAGGAGTGTTTACAGTGATGTTTGTTACAGTACAGGAGTGTTTACAGTGATGTTTGTTACAGTACAGGAGTGTTTACAGTGATGTTTGTTACAGTACAGGGGTCTTTACAGTGATGTTTGTTACAGTACAGGGGTCTTTACAGTGATGTTTGTTACAGTACAGGAGTGTTTACAGTGATGTTTGTTACAGTACAGGAGTGTTTACAGTGATGTTTGTTACAGTACAGGAGTGTTTACAGTGATGTTTGTTACAGTACAGGAGTGTTTACAGTGATGTTTGTTACAGTACAGGAGTGTTTACAGTGATGTTTGTTACAGTACAGGAGTGTTTACAGTGATGTTTGTTACAGTACAGGAGTGTTTACAGTGATGTTTGTTACAGTACAGGGGTCTTTACAGTGATGTTTGTTACAGTACAGGGGTCTTTACAGTGATGTTTGTTACAGTACAGGAGTGTTTACAGTGATGTTTGTTACAGTACAGGAGTGTTTACAGTGATGTTTGTTACAGTACAGGAGTGTTTACAGTGATGTTTGTTACAGTACAGGAGTGTTTACAGTGATGTTTGTTACAGTACAGGAGTGTTTACAGTGATGTTTGTTACAGTACAGGAGTGTTTACAGTGATGTTTGTTACAGTACAGGAGTGTTTACAGTGATGTTTGTTACAGTACAGGAGTGTTTACAGTGATGTTTGTTACAGTACAGGAGTGTTTACAGTGATGTTTGTTACAGTACAGGAGTGTTTACAGTGATGTTTGTTACAGTACAGGGGTCTTTACAGTGATGTTTGTTACAGTACAGGAGTGTTTACAGTGATGTTTGTTACAGTACAGGAGTGTTTACAGTGATGTTTGTTACAGTACAGGAGTGTTTACAGTGATGTTTGTTACAGTACAGGAGTGTTTACAGTGATGTTTGTTACAGTACAGGAGTGTTTACAGTGATGTTTGTTACAGTACAGGAGTGTTTACAGTGATGTTTGTTACAGTACAGGGGTCTTTACAGTGATGTTTGTTACAGTACAGGAGTGTTTACAGTGATGTTTGTTACAGTACAGGAGTGTTTACAGTGATGTTTGTTACAGTACAGGAGTGTTTACAGTGATGTTTGTTACAGTACAGGAGTGTTTACAGTGATGTTTGTTACAGTACAGGAGTGTTTACAGTGATGTTTGTTACAGTACAGGGGTCTTTACAGTGATGTTTGTTACAGTACAGGGGTCTTTACAGTGATGTTTGTTACAGTACAGGAGTGTTTACAGTGATGTTTGTTACAGTACAGGAGTGTTTACAGTGATGTTTGTTACAGTACAGGAGTGTTTACAGTGATGTTTGTTACAGTACAGGAGTGTTTACAGTGATGTTTGTTACAGTACAGGGGTGTTTACAGTGATGTTTGTTACAGTACAGGAGTGTTTACAGTGATGTTTGTTACAGTACAGGAGTGTTTACAGTGATGTTTGCTACAGTACAGGAGTGTTTACAGTGATGTTTGTTACAGTACAGGAGTGTTTACAGTGATGTTTGTTACAGTACAGGAGTGTTTACAGTGATGTTTGTTACAGTACAGGAGTGTTTACAGTGATGTTTGTTACAGTACAGGAGTGTTTACAGTGATGTTTGTTACAGTACAGGGGTCTTTACAGTGATGTTTGTTACAGTACAGGAGTGTTTACAGTGATGTTTGTTACAGTACAGGAGTGTTTACAGTGATGTTTGTTACAGTACAGGAGTGTTTACAGTGATGTTTGTTACAGTACAGGAGTGTTTACAGTGATGTTTGTTACAGTACAGGAGTGTTTACAGTGATGTTTGTTACAGTACAGGAGTGTTTACAGTGATGTTTGCTACAGTACAGGAGTGTTTACAGTGATGTTTGTTACAGTACAGGAGTGTTTACAGTGATGTTTGTTACAGTACAGGAGTGTTTACAGTGATGTTTGTTACAGTACAGGAGTGTTTACAGTGATGTTTGTTACAGTACAGGGGTCTTTACAGTGATGTTTGTTACAGTACAGGAGTGTTTACAGTGATGTTTGTTACAGTACAGGAGTGTTTACAGTGATGTTTGTTACAGTACAGGAGTGTTTACAGTGATGTTTGTTACAGTACAGGAGTGTTTACAGTGATGTTTGTTACAGTACAGGGGTGTTTACAGTGATGTTTGTTACAGTACAGGGGTGTTTACAGTGATGTTTGTTACAGTACAGGAGTGTTTACAGTGATGTTTGTTACAGTACAGGAGTGTTTACAGTGATGTTTGTTACAGTACAGGAGTGTTTACAGTGATGTTTGTTACAGTACAGGAGTGTTTACAGTGATGTTTGTTACAGTACAGGAGTGTTTACAGTGATGTTTGCTACAGTACAGGAGTGTTTACAGTGATGTTTGTTACAGTACAGGAGTGTTTACAGTGATGTTTGTTACAGTACAGGAGTGTTTACAGTGATGTTTGTTACAGTACAGGAGTGTTTACAGTGATGTTTGTTACAGTACAGGAGTGTTTACAGTGATGTTTGTTACAGTACAGGAGTGTTTACAGTGATGTTTGTTACAGTACAGGAGTGTTTACAGTGATGTTTGCTACAGTACAGGAGTGTTTACAGTGATGTGATCTTTGCCTAGCTAGCTAACTGCATGCCTCTCTGTTTTGATCACTAAAATGGTTGCTTTGTGATCCAGGGCTGTTCTGGCCTCCTATATCCTCCAGGAACAGCTGAATGTCCTGGGGAAGCTGGGCTGTGTGTTGTGTTGCTGTGGTTCTGTCGTGCTCATCATTCACTCCCCTAAATCAGAGAGCGTCACCTCTAGTCTGGAGCTGGAAGACAGGCTTGCTGATCCAGGTGGGTGGGACCTGGTATTACATCCCAAATGGATCCCTATTCCCTATATAGTGCACTACTTTAGACCAGAGCCCTATTCCCTATATAGTACACTACTTTAGACCAGAGCCCTATTCCCTATATAGTACACTACTTTAGACCAGAGCCCTATTCCCTATATAGTGCACTACTTTAGACCAGAGCCCTATTCCCTATATAGTGCACTACTTTAAACCAGAGCCCTATTCCCTATATAGTGCACTACTTTAGACCAGAGCCCTATTCCCTATATAGTGCGCTACTTTAAACCAGAGCCCTATTCCCTATATAGTACACTACTTTAGACCAGAGCCCTATTCCCTATATAGTGCACTACTTTAGACCAGAGCCCTATTCCCTATATAGTGCGCTACTTTAGACCAGAGCCCATAGGACCGATAGGGTGCTATTTTGGGACACATCCATTCACTGCTCTTAAATGATCAGATAGGTCCATTTCACATAGTTTCCATGGTATTTGTGTTACAGTGCATTTAACAGTCCTCGTCAAGAATCCTTATTAATGTTGTTGAAGAGGGGCTCTTTATCTGCTTGAATGACAATGGCAGTTGTAGATTTCCGCCTAAATAGACAAACCCAAAAGTAAATATTTTTCATGAGATGGCCGTAAACAATAACTAATAATGCGGCATTGTTCTAGAAAAGTCTGGGACCTTTCTGTTAAAAATAGTTATACATTGCTGAGGTGTACTCCCTTTTGAGGACTAGTACCAAATATTATGAAAAATCATACATCATTTTTTCCCATGTTCAACAAGAGTGGGGGAAATATGGCTTGAAATTATTAAAATGCTTAGTAAGTATAATAACGATAAAAATGACTTACTATAAGATTTCACCTTTCTTATAACTGTAAAATAAATATGATCATTCTTAAGTGACAGCACAGAATTGGCACCGTTTCACTGATGACAGAGAATGTTCTGCCCCGTGTCCTCTGCGATGCCCAGACACCATTCTGCATCACTCTGTTACCAAGACAAAGTGGTCTTGTTCCAATTCTACAAAATTATTTTATATTTTTTCATGTTGAGAGCTCCAAATCCGTCTGAGAGAAATCACAGGGAGATGTTCCCCTTTCATATTGCAAACGGGGCTTCGAGGTTCACAGCCAGAGGATATTCAATCCTTTGTTTGGATGGGCCAGGACAAGGGACATGTCTGAGCCTGAACCGGGAGACTCCGCTCCTCGCAGGCAGTGAGCCTCAGCTCTTTTGCTGTGTGGGCTAACCACTTTGTACATTTCCGTGTACAAAGCACTCTGTGAACGGTGCAAAGTCAATTGCTGTGACCTCAATTGATGTTGCACCGTTCACAGAGTGCTTTGTGCACGGGAATGTTAGTTGGAACCGGCCCAGACCTGCTCAAAGTCCTCTAAATAAGGACTTTACATCAAAGTTCAATTGAGAGTAATTCTGTAATTACATCAGAATAATTCTGAGTTGTGTCTGAATGTTTTCTCTCCGTGCAGTGTTCGTCACCTATTCCTTGTTGGTGGTCCTACTACTGGTTGTGCTGATCGTGTGGGTGGCCCCAGCTCACGGCACGTCCAACATCATGGTGTACGTATCCATCTGCTCCCTCCTGGGGAGTTTCACAGTCACCAGCAGTAAGGGTCTGGGCCTGGCCGCCCAGGATGCCTTCAGCGGGGGGCCTTCCAGCAGCCGAGCCCTAGGTCTCTTCCTGGGTCTACTGGGAACCCTGTCCGTCAGCATCCTCGTCCAGTTCACCTTCATCAACAAGGCTCTGGAGCACTACAGCTCTAACATGTTTGAAGCCATTTACTACGTGACTTTCACATCTACGGTCCTCACAGCTTCGGCCATCTTGTTCAGAGAGTGGACCGCGGTGGGTTTAGTAGACTGCCTGGGCATGCTGTGTGGGCTAACCACGGTGGCTGTAGGGGTCCTGCTGCTTCGCTTCTCCTCAGAGGCCTCACTCACCTGGAAGCAAGCTGCTAAAGGACCAGATAAAATGGATTAATCAGAGGCTTGTCAGTCTCAGGGAGATTAATGCAGTGTTTATTGGTTAATTTGGGGCCACATTTTTTAAAATCTTGAATAACATATATAATTGTATTGTGAATTGTATCTAATAAAATACTTGAATGTAAGTGTAAGAATCTTACTGTGGATTTGCGAACAACATATCTGTTATATATTTTGTTGCTCGCCATTCTCAAGGGCTCAATGATCGGCATATGAAGTAATCTCCTGTTGTGTTCAAACACATAAAGTAGCATTGTTGCTGTTGAATGTGCTAGATGTTTGCTATTGTAACACTTGTCAGTCAGTGTCAATCCATGTGGACTGGCTGTAACTTAAAGAACCTAACTCAGGTGCCGATTGAAAGGGTCTAATTTCATTACAACTTACAACATGTGGTCAACGTTGTCAGTACGGAGTCATATTTTATAATTAAGTGAAATTAACTCAATGATTTTTGTAATTTACTACAATAAAAGGCAAAAAAAAAACTTTTTTAACTTGTCGCGTGTTTGCAAATGCAGTTAACCTCCAACAACTGTGCCGATGACGTGGCTGTCGATTAGGCATCTCCCGTGCATCTCTTATTCAGAGAGGGTTAAATGCATTCTGTGTTGCAACTGACTACGTATCCCCTTTCCCTTCACGGGGGAGAAGAGTTGAACCACTTAGTCATTTCACTACAGCAGACCTTCTAAATATGTGGATCAGATTATGTGGTCTAACCCACGTAACAGGTTGTTGTGACAGCTACCCACACGTCCTCTTTGTGAGAAACTGTACCAAAATAACATTTTATTATTTTAAAGTCTTCAGTCCCTTCATTGTCCACTGACCATTCGGTTCATTTGTAAAACCGTAGAACTTTGCCTATTCACACAAGCATTGTGGGCCATTGAATTATTTAGAGAGTCATTCTAGACAGTCACAACAGTGCATGTTGTGTGGCGGGGGGAACTGGGACTCTTTTTTTTGTCACGTTGGGTCTTAGGACTCACAAAGGCTGGAGAGAAAAGTGGAACAACATTTTGGTTTGTATCTCTGCAGGTAATGTTAGATATTATTCTCACTAATTCAATAACTGTAGTTTATTATATTTGGATGTGTGTTATTGCAGCACTGTTTGTTGAATATCAGAACAACTTTGTTTGGTGTTTTACATATAAATACAGTATGTTACGAGAAGAGTATGATATTTTACCTTTATTTAACTAGGCAAGTCAGTTAAGAACAAATTCTTATTTTCAATGAGGGCCTAGGAACAGTGGGTTAACTGCCTTGTTCAGGGGCAGAACGACACATTTGTACCTTGTCAGCTCGGGGATTCGAACTTGCAACCTTTCATTTACTAGTCCAACGCTCTAACCACTAGGCTACCCTGCCGCGGTATGATACGGTATGATACGATACGGTATGGTATGATATGATACAGTATGATACGATACAGTATGATATGATACAGTATGATACGATACAGTATGATACGATACAGTATGATACGATACAGTATGATACGATACAGTATGATACGGTATGATACAGTATGATACGATACAGTATGATACGATACAGCATGATACGATACAGCATGATACAGTATGATACGATACGGTATGGTATGATATGATACAGTATGATACGATACAGTATGATATGATACAGTATGATACGATACAGTATGATACAGTATGATACAATACAGTATGATACAGTATGATACAGTATGATACGATACAGTATGATACAGTATGATACAATACAGTATGATACAGTATGATACAGTATGATACAGTATGATACAATACAGTATGATACAGTATGATACAATACAGTATGATACAGTATGATACAATACAGTATGATACAGTATGATACAGTATGATACAGTATGATACAATACAGTATGATACAGTATGATACAGTATGATACAATACAGTATGATACAGTATGATACGGTATGATATGATACAGTATGATACAGTATGATACAATACAGTATGATACAGTATGATACGGTATGATATGATACAGCATGAAACGATACAGTATGATACGATACAACATGATACGATAAGACTGACCAGAACATTTCACTAAGCTGTATGTGGGCTAGGCTTAGTTAAAAGTGGTTGAAAACATTTCAAGGTGTAACAGTCCATTTAGAATGTGGCAATCAAATAGGGCACTTTTTTATTAAAGTGATCACTAAAATATTAATCTAGAGAATTTCTGGTAGAACGAGGAACTTCTCAGGACCTATTTGTACGCATGCGTGAAGAATCGCCCTTTCACCATGTGTGGGCGGACCGCGTCAACCTTACCTTCAAATTAGGTCGTAACAAAATGATAGAGCTACATAGCTAGAACTTGCTATTTATCACATAGCTAGCTAACTACCACTGTTTATCTGGGAAAACCAGGGATCTTTTACCAGGTATTTCGTATGGAAACATACATATGATATTCATGTTTACGATATCATGCCAGCTTGCTAGTTAGTTATTTGGCCGCAGATTTTCACATAGCTAGCTAACTGGTACAATTACCAACCGATTTAGGGCACGTTAGCCCTTATGCTAACAAGCTAGCTAGTTTTGATCTGACTCTGAGGTGGACAACAAGAAGGCTTGAGCTTAATCTCAAAATGATAGCTATGCTAGTTAGTAAACTGATAGCGATGCTAGGAAATTGAAGGTAGTAATTTAGCTAGCTAGTTGTCTAATTAGCTAGCTGGCTAACGTTACGTTAGCAATAACCATGCCAGTGAACGTTAGCTAGCTACAATAGCTAGTTATAATATGAACACAAATCTCCTGAAGCGCCTCACAAATCAGATCATGTTATTGTTTTCATTGTGCAGGTTTGAATGACAACCGGTATTTCGTGACAGCAACATTGTCTTGGCCTGAGGTTTCATGGGTTTTGCAGCGCCACATTGGATATTTGATTACTGCAATCTTAGTCACTAACTGAATTCTTGACTCATTGAATTCACATGAGTACAGGTTGCGGAAGTGGTAGACAGGGTTTGGTCTACCTAGCATACGGATTGTCAATGTGCCATTTCTATAATGGAACTAACTATTTTGGATCAGGGTTGTTCACTCTGTGATGTAACTTGTCGAAATGGTAAGTTAGCCTAACTGGGAGGAATCAGATTCTACAATTGAATTATTAACAGTTGTAAACTTTAGGTACATTCACCTAGGCAAATTGATTTCAATTTACATTTGTAATTTAGCAGACACTTTTATCCCGAGCAACTTAGTGCATTCGTCTTAAAGCTAGGTGAGGCAACATATCACAGTCGTAGTAAGGACATTATTTCCAAGGTACATTGATGTATGAGTTTAATATTTTGTTTGTCTTGTGTCGTTTTGCTTTCTTACAGAAGGTAGAGTGGTGTCACAGGTTGGTGACAAGTGTTCAGCTGGTCAGCAACTCCTGTGTGTTGTGGTCAATGTAACAAACAGTACGAACAACTCATCCAGCGTCACTATGGGCCAGGACAGAGGGAAGTATGATTTCTACATCGGCCTGGGACTAGCCATCAGCTCCAGCATCTTCATAGGAGGAAGCTTCATCCTCAAGAAGAAAGGACTACTCCGCCTGGCCAGGAAGGGACAGTGCAGGGCAGGTAAGGTCATGTTTATGTTCAGTCACCAACTGCTGCTCTGGATAAGAGTGTCTACTAAATTACTAACATGTTAAAGTAGAGTACACAGTATCGTTTGGTTGAATTTGTACATTTGAGAAAGAGATGAAGAGAGCAGGTCTTCTTGTTTATATGTACTGTACGCATAGATGGGTGGCAGGTAGCCTAGCTGTTAGAGCATTTGGACAGTAACCGAAAGGTTGCTAGTTCGAATCCCTGAGCCGGTGAAAAAAAATCTGCGCTTAACCCTAATTGCTCCAGGGTCGCCGTTGATAATGGCTGGTCATAAGCCCTCTGAGGGGTGGGATAATGGCTGGTCATGACCCCTCTGAGGGGTGGGATAATGGCTGGTCATGAGCCCTCTGAGGGGTGGGATAATGGCTGGCCATAAGCCCTCTGAGGGGTGGGATAATGGCTGGTCATGAGCCCTCTGAGGGGTGGGATAATGGCTGGTCATGAGCCCTCTGAGGGGTGGGATAATGGCTGGCCATAAGCCCTCTGAGGGGTGGGATAATGGCTGGCCATAAGCCCTCTGAGGGGTGGGATAATGGCTGGCCATGAGCCCTCTCAGAGAGGGGTGGGATAATGGCTGGCCATGAGCCCTCTCAGAGAGGGGTGGGATAATGGCTGGCCATGAGCCCCCTCAGAGAGGGGTGGGATAATGGCTGGCCATGAGCCCCCTCAGAGAGGGGTGGGATAATGGCTGGCCATGAGCCCCCTCAGAGAGGGGTGGGATAATGGCTGGCCATGAGCCCTCTCAGAGAGGGGTGGGATAATGGCTGGCCATGAGCCCTCTCAGAGAGGGGTGGGATAATGGCTGGCCATGAGCCCTCTGAGGGGTGGGATAATGGCTGGCCATGAGCCCTCTGAGGGGTGGGATAATGGCTGGCCATGAGCCCTCTGAGGGGTGGGATAATGGCTGGCCATGAGCCCTCTCAGAGAGGGGTGGGATAATGGCTGGCCATGAGCCCTCTCAGAGAGGGGTGGGATAATGGCTGGCCATGAGCCCCCTCAGAGAGGGGTGGGATAATGGCTGGCCATGAGCCCTCTCAGAGAGGGGTGGGATAATGGCTGGCCATGAGCCCTCTCAGAGAGGGGTGGGATAATGGCTGGCCATGAGCCCTCTCAGAGAGGGGTGGGATAATGGCTGGCCATGAGCCCTCTCAGAGAGGGGTGGGATAATGGCTGGCCATGAGCCCTCTCAGAGAGGGGTGGGATAATGGCTGGCCATGAGCCCTCTCAGAGAGGGGTGGGATAATGGCTGGCCATGAGCCCTCTCAGAGAGGGGTGGGATAATGGCTGGCCATGAGCCCTCTCAGAGAGGGGTGGGATAATGGCTGGCCATGAGCCCTCTCAGAGAGGGGTGGGATAATGGCTGGCCATGAGCCCTCTCAGAGAGGGGTGGGATAATGGCTGGCCATGAGCCCTCTCAGAGAGGGGTGGGATAATGGCTGGCCATGAGCCCTCTCAGAGAGGGGTGGGATAATGGCTGGCCATGAGCCCTCTCAGAGAGGGGTGGGATAATGGCTGGCCATGAGCCCTCTCAGAGAGGGGTGGGATAATGGCTGGCCATGAGCCCTCTCAGAGAGGGGTGGGATAATGGCTGGCCATGAGCCCTCTCAGAGAGGGGTGGGATAATGGCTGGCCATGAGCCCTCTCAGAGAGGGGTGGGATAATGGCTGGCCATGAGCCCTCTCAGAGAGGGGTGGGATAATGGCTGGCCATGAGCCCTCTCAGAGAGGGGTGGGATAATGGCTGGCCATGAGCCCTCTCAGAGAGGGGTGGGATAATGGCTGGCCATGAGCCCTCTCAGAGAGGGGTGGGATAATGGCTGGCCATGAGCCCTCTCAGAGAGGGGTGGGATAATGGCTGGCCATGAGCCCTCTCAGAGAGGGGTGGGATAATGGCTGGCCATGAGCCCTCTCAGCGTGGTGGGATAATGGCTGGTCATGAGCCCTCTCAGCGGGGTGGGATAATGGCTGGCCATGAGCCCTCTGAGGGGTGGGATAATGGCTGGCCATGAGCCCTCTCAGAGAGGGGTGGGATAATGGCTGGCCATGAGCCCTCTCAGAGAGGGGTGGGATAATGGCTGGCCATGAGCCCTCTCAGAGAGGGGTGGGATAATGGCTGGCCATGAGCCCTCTCAGAGAGGGGTGGGATAATGGCTGGCCATGAGCCCTCTCAGCGTGGTGGGATAATGGCTGGTCATGAGCCCTCTCAGCGGGGTGGGATAATGGCTGGCCATGAGCCCTCTGAGGGGTGGGATAATGGCTGGCCATGAGCCCTCTGAGGGGTGGGATAATGGCTGGCCATGAGCCCTCTCAGAGAGGGGTGGGATAATGGCTGGCCATGAGCCCTCTCAGAGAGGGGTGGGATAATGGCTGGCCATGAGCCCTCTCAGAGAGGGGTGGGATAATGGCTGGCCATGAGCCCTCTCAGAGAGGGGTGGGATAATGGCTGGCCATGAGCCCTCTCAGAGAGGGGTGGGATAATGGCTGGCCATGAGCCCTCTCAGAGAGGGGTGGGATAATGGCTGGCCATGAGCCCTCTGAGGGGTGGGATAATGGCTGGTCATGAGCCCTCTCAGCGGGGTGGGATAATGGCTGGCCATGAGCCCTCTGAGGGGTGGGATAATGGCTGGCCATGAGCCCTCTGAGGGGTGGGATAATGGCTGGCCATGAGCCCTCTCAGAGAGGGGTGGGATACTGGCTGGCCATGAGCCCTCTCAGAGAGGGGTGGGATAATGGCTGGCCATGAGCCCTCTCAGAGAGGGGTGGGATAATGGCTGGCCATGAGCCCTCTCAGAGAGGGGTGGGATAATGGCTGGCCATGAGCCCTCTCAGAGAGGGGTGGGATAATGGCTGGCCATGAGCCCTCTCAGAGAGGGGTGGGATAATGGCTGGCCATGAGCCCCCTCAGAGAGGGGTGGGATAATGGCTGGCCATGAGCCCTCTCAGAGAGGGGTGGGATAATGGCTGGCCATGAGCCCTCTCAGAGAGGGGTGGGATAATGGCTGGCCATGAGCCCTCTCAGAGAGGGGTGGGATAATGGCTGGCCATGAGCCCTCTCAGAGAGGGGTGGGATAATGGCTGGCCATGAGCCCTCTCAGAGAGGGGTGGGATAATGGCTGGCCATGAGCCCTCTCAGAGAGGGGTGGGATAATGGCTGGCCATGAGCCCTCTCAGAGAGGGGTGGGATAATGGCTGGCCATGAGCCCCCTCAGAGGGTGTCTCAGGGTGAGTTGGGATATGCGAGAAAAAAACACATTTCCAATTTACACATGAATATCTTACCGATCTGCCAGGTGTGGCTGTGTAAATGGGTGTGAATGGAATTGTTGACAACTTGTCTTGTGAGTTCAGGTTAGAATGTGGTAGTAACTGACTGGTGCAGAAGGGTGCGGCAGAGTTGAACACTTGATTAGTTTGTCACCCTTCGGCTTTTATTACACACAGCAATCATTAACTAGTAGACTCTCTGCTGCACCTTGCCTTCTATATACACACCCAATCATTAACTAGTAGACTCTCTGCTGCACCTTGCCTTCTATATACACACCCAATCATTAACTAGTAGACTCTCTGCTGCACCTTGCCTTCTATATACACACCCAATCATTAACTAGTAGACTCTCTGCTGCACCTTGCCTTCTATATACACACCCAATCATTAACTAGTAGGCTCTCTGCTGCACCATGCCTTCTATATACACACCCAATCATTAACTAGTAGACTCTCTGCTCCACCTTGCCTTCTATATACACACCCAATCATTAACTAGTAGGCTCTCTGCTGCACCATGCCTTCTATATACACACCCAATCATTAACTAGTAGGCTCTCTGCTGCACCTTGCCTTCTATATACACACCCAATCATTAACTAGTAGACTCTGCTGCACCTTGCCTTCTATATACACACCCAATCATTAACTAGTAGACTCTGCTGCACCTTGCCTTCTATATACACACCCAATCATTAACTAGTAGACTCTCTGCTCCACCTTGCCTTCTATATACACACCCAATCATTAACTAGTAGACTCTCTGCTGCACCTTGCCTTCTATATACACACCCAATCATTAACTAGTAGGCTCTCTGCTGCACCTTGCCTTCTATATACACACCCAATCATTAACTAGTAGGCTCTCTGCTGCACCATGCCTTCTATATACACACCCAATCATTAACTAGTAGGCTCTCTGCTGCACCTTGCCTTCTATATACACACCCAATCATTAACTAGTAGACTCTGCTGCACCTTGCCTTCTATATACACACCCAATCATTAACTAGTAGACTCTGCTGCACCTTGCCTTCTATATACACACCCAATCATTAACTAGTAGACTCTCTGCTCCACCTTGCCTTCTATATACACACCCAATCATTAACTAGTAGACTCTCTGCTGCACCTTGCCTTCTATATACACACCCAATCATTAACTAGTAGACTCTCTGCTCCACCTTGCCTTCTATATACACACCCAATCATTAACTAGTAGGCTCTCTGCTGCACCATGCCTTCTATATACACACCCAATCATTAACTAGTAGACTCTCTGCTGCACCTTGCCTTCTATATACACACCCAATCATTAACTAGTAGACTCTCTGCTGCACCTTGCCTTCTATATACACACCCAATCATTAACTAGTAGACTCTCTGCTGCACCATGCCTTCTATATACACACCCAATCATTAACTAGTAGACTCTGCTGCACCTTGCCTTCTATATACACACCCAATCATTAACTAGTAGACTCTCTGCTCCACCTTGCCTTCTATATACACACCCAATCATTAACTAGTAGACTCTCTGCTGCACCATGCCTTCTATATACACACCCAATCATTAACTAGTAGACTCTCTGCTGCACCTTGCCTTCTATATACACACCCAATCATTAACTAGTAGACTCTCTGCTGCACCTTGCCTTCTATATACACACCCAATCATTAACTAGTAGACTCTCTGCTCCACCTTGCCTTCTATATACACACCCAATCATTAACTAGTAGGCTCTCTGCTGCACCTTGCCTTCTATATACACACCCAATCATTAACTAGTAGACTCTCTGCTGCACCTTGCCTTCTATATACACACCCAATCATTAACTAGTAGGCTCTCTGCTGCACCATGCCTTCTATATACACACCCAATCATTAACTAGTAGGCTCTCTGCTGCACCATGCCTTCTATATACACACCCAATCATTAACTAGTAGGCTCTCTGCTGCACCTTGCCGTCTATATACACACCCAATCATTAACTAGTAGGCTCTCTGCTGCACCATGCCTTCTATATACACACCCAATCATTAACTAGTAGGCTCTCTGCTGCACCTTGCCTTCTATATACACACCCAATCATTAACTAGTAGGCTCTCTGCTGCACCTTGCCTTCTATATACACACCCAATCATTAACTAGCGTCCAGTAGGTAGTGCTCTACTGTTGACCAGGGCCCGTAGAGGTAGTGCTCTACTGTTGACCAGGGCCCGTAGAGGTAGTGCTCTACTGTTGACCAGGGCCCGTAGGGGTAGTGCTCTACTGTTGACCAGGGCCCGTAGAGGTAGTGCTCTACTGTTGACCAGGGCCCGTAGAGGTAGTGCTCTACTGTTGACCAGGGCCCGTAGAGGTAGTGCTCTACTGTTGACCAGGGCCCGTAGAGGTAGTGCTCTACTGTTGACCAGGGCCCGTAGGGGTAGTGCTCTACTGTTGACCAGGGCCCGTAGAGGTAGTGCTCTACTGTTGACCAGGGCCCGTAGAGGTAGTGCTCTACTGTTGACCAGGGCCCGTAGGGGTAGTGCTCTACTGTTGACCAGGCCCCGTAGGGGTAGTGCTCTATTGTTGACCAGAGCCCATAGGGGTAGTGCTCTACTGTTGACCAGGGCCCGTAGGGGTAGTGCTCTACTGTTGACCAGGGCCCATAGGGGTAGTGCTCTACTGTTGAACAGGGCCCGTAGGGGTAGTGCTCTACTGTTGACCAGGGCCCGTAGGGGTAGTGCTCTACTGTTGACCAGGGCCCGTAGAGGTAGTGCTCTACTGTTGACCAAGGCCCATAGAGGTAGTGCTCTACTGTTGACCAGGGCCCATAGAGGTAGTGCTCTACTGTTGACCAGGGCCCGTAGGGGTAGTGCTCTACTGTTGACCAGGGCCCGTAGGGGTAGTGCTCTACTGTTGACCAGGGCCCGTAGAGGTAGTGCTCTACTGTTGACCAGGGCCCGTAGAGGTAGTGCTCTACTGTTGACCAGGGCCCGTAGAGGTAGTGCTCTACTGTTGACCAGGGCCCGTAGAGGTAGTGCTCTACTGTTGACCAGGGCCCATAGAGGTAGTGCTCTACTGTTGACCAGGGCCCGTAGGGGTAGTGCTCTACTGTTGACCAGGGCCCATAGGGGTAGTGCTCTACTGTTGACCAGGGCCCGTAGGGGTAGTGCTCTACTGTTGACCAGGGCCCGTAGAGGTAGTGCTCTACTGTTGACCAGGGCCCGTAGAGGTAGTGCTCTACTGTTGACCAGGGCCCGTAGAGGTAGTGCTCTACTGTTGACCAGGGCCCGTAGAGGTAGTGCTCTACTGTTGACCAGGGCCCGTAGAGGTAGTGCTCTACTGTTGACCAGGGCCCGTAGAGGTAGTGCTCTACTGTTGACCAGGGCCCGTAGAGGTAGTGCTCTACTGTTGACCAGGGCCCGTAGAGGTAGTGCTCTACTGTTGACCAGGGCCCATAGAGGTAGTGCTCTACTGTTGACCAGGGGGGGGTAGTGCTCTACTGTTGACCAGGGCCCATAGAGGTAGTGCTCTACTGTTGACCAGGGGGGGGTAGTGCTCTACTGTTGACCAGGGCCCGTAGAGGTAGTGCTCTACTGTTGACCAGGGCCCATAGGGGTAGTGCTCTACTGTTGACCAGGGCCCATAGAGGTAGTGCTCTACTGTTGACCAGGGCCCGTAGAGGTAGTGCTCTACTGTTGACCAGGGCCCGTAGAGGTAGTGCTCTACTGTTGACCAGGGCCCGTAGAGGTAGTGCTCTACTGTTGACCAGGGCCCGTAGAGGTAGTGCTCTACTGTTGACCAGGGCCCATAGGGGTAGTGCTCTACTGTTGACCAGGGCCCATAGGGGTAGTGCTCTACTGTTGACCAGGGCCCATAGGGGTAGTGCTCTACTGTTGACCAGGGCCCATAGGGGTAGTGCTCTACTGTTGACCAGGGCCCATAGAGGTAGTGCTCTACTGTTGACCAGGGCCCATAGGGGTAGTGCTCTACTGTTGACCAGGGCCCATAGAGGTAGTGCTCTACTGTTGACCAGGGCCCGTAGAGGTAGTGCTCTACTGTTGACCAGGGCCCATAGGGGTAGTGCACTGTCATTTGGGATACAGCCCAGGAACAAGCAGAAAGGACACATGCAGCTAGTGTCATACTGGGTCAAAGTGTACTATTGATAAACCTACAGTGTGTCACCCTGGTTGTTACCATAGCGCCCTAGAGTTGAACTGTCTCAGTGGTTTATATGGTGTGACTGCAGGACATTTTTTATTGAACACACATGAGAATGTTTGAGTAACTAATTAAAGCTAGTGATCTGAAATGTTGCTAGCTACTGAACTTGTTTTTTTGTCTTTGTCTAGGACAAGGCGGACACGCATATCTTAAAGAATGTCTCTGGTGGGCTGGCTTATTATCAAGTAAGTGAGGACTATGGATAAAATGTTCCTCTTAATATGTGATTCAGTTCACCTCAGTTTCTATATCCCCCTGTTCCTCAGGTCGTTCTGTTCTCAAGTCGACTTACCTGGTAAAATATAAACATGTCGGCTTGTGCTCCTGTGATGTGTGTTTTCAGTGGCGGCTGGTGAAGGGGCTAACTTTGCAGCGTATGCCTTCGCTCCTGCTACTCTCGTCACCCCTCTGGGGGCCCTCAGTGTGCTGGTCAGGTAGGTCACCCCTCTGGGGGCCCTCAGTGTGCTGGTCAGGTAGGTCACCCCTCTGGGGGCTGGTCAGGTAGGTCACCCCTCTGGTGGCCCTCAGTGTGCTGGTCAGGTAGGTCACCCCTCTGGGGGCCCTCAGTGTGCTGGTCAGGTAGGTCACCCCTCTGGGGGCCCTCAGTGTGCTGGTCAGGTAGGTCACCCCTCTGGGGGCTGGTCAGGTAGGTCACCCCTCTGGTGGCCCTCAGTGTGCTGGTCAGGTAGGTCACCCCTCTGGGGGCCCTCAGTGTGCTGGTCAGGTAGGTCACCCCTCTGGGGGCCCTCAGTGTGCTGGTCAGGTAGGTCACCCCTCTGGGGGCTGGTCAGGTAGGTCACCCCTCTGGTGGCCCTCAGTGTGCTGGTCAGGTAGGTCACCCCTCAGTGTGCTGGTCAGGTAGATCACTCCTCTGGGGGCCCTCAGTGTGCTGGTCAGGTAGGTCACTCCTCTGGAGGCCCTCAGTGTGAAGTTGTACCAGGTGTGTGAATGACTGAACCGTGTGTGTGTGTGTGAATGACTGAACCGTGTGTGTGTACCAGGTGTGTGAATGACTGAACCGTGTGTGTGTACCAGGTGTGTGAATGACTGAACCGTGTGTGTGTACCAGGTGTGTGAATGACTGAACCGTGTGTGTGTACCAGGTGTGTGAATGACTGAACCGTGTGTGTGTACCAGGTGTGTGAATGACTGAACCGTGTGTGTGTTGTTGCAATGCTGTCCTGTAGAGGTTTGACAATGTTTGTATTCTACTTCTGTGTGTGAACTGTTAAACACTGAACAAAGATATGAACACAACATGCAACAATTTCAAACATTTTACTGAGTTACAGGAAATCAGTCAATTGAAATAAATTCATTCGGCCCTAATCTATGGATTTCACATGACTGGGAATACAGATATGCATCTGTTGGTCACAGATACCTTACAACAGGTAGGGGCGTGGATCAGAAAACCAGTCAGTATCTGATGTGACCACCATTTAGCCTCATGCAGCGTGACACATCTCCTTCACATAGAGTTGATCAGGCTGTTGATTGTGGCCTGTGGAATGTTGTCAAACTCCTCTTCAATGGATGTGTGAAGTTCCTGGATATTGGAGGGAACTGGAACACACTGTTGTACACGTCAATCCAGAGCATTCCAAGCATGCTCAACGGGTGACATGTCTGTTGAGTATGTAGGTCATGGAAGAACTGGGACATTTTCAACTTTCAGGAATTGTGTACAGATCCTTGCGACATGGGGCCGTGCATTATCATGCTGAAACATGAAGGGGTGACGGCGAATGAATGGTACTGCAATGGGCCTCAGGATCTCATCACGGTATCTCTGTGCATTCAATTTGCCATCGATAAAATACAATTGTGTTTGTTGTCTGCAGGTTATGCCTGCCCATACCATAACCCCACCACCACCATGGGGCACTCTGTTCACAACGTTGACATCAACAAACCGATCGCCCACACAGTCTGTCATCTGCCCAGTACAGCTGAAACCGGGATTCATTGTGAAGAATACACTTCTCCAAAGTGCCAGTGGCCATCTGCCCACTGAAGTCGGGTTACGATGCCGAACTGCAGTCAGGTCAAGACCCTGGTGAGGTCGACGAGCATACAGATGAGCTTCCCTGAGACAGATTCTGACAGTTTGTTCAGAAATTAGTCTGCGGTTGTGAGGCCGGTTGGAGATGCTGCCAAATTCTCTAAAACGGCGTTGGAGGCGGCTTATGGTAGAGAAATTAACAAAATGATCTGGCAACAGCTCTGGTGGACATTCCTGCAGTCAGCATGCCAATTGCACACTGTCAAAACATCTGTGGCATTGTGTTGTGACAACTGCACATTTTAAGAGTGGCCTTTTATTGTCTCCAGCACAAGGTCCACCTGTGTAATGATCATGCTGTTTAATCAGCTTCTTGATACGCCACACCTGTCAGGTGGATGGATTATCTTGGCAAAGGAGAAATGCTCACTAACAGGGATGTAAACATTTGTGCAGATTATTTGAGAAATAAGCATTTTTGTGCATACGGAACTTTTCTGGGATCTTTTATTTCAGCTCATGAAACATGAGACCAACTGTTGCGTTTATTTTTGTTCAGTGTATGTTAGTACAGTGTGGTGCTGTGAGTTTGATGTAATGCTTCATCTCATTGCAGTGTGGTACTGTATTTTAGGTTATAATTGTGTTGCGGTACTGTATTTTAGGTTATAATTGTGTTGCGGTACTGTATTTTAGGTTATAATTGTGTTGCGGTACTGTATTTTAGGTTATAACCAATGTTCCCTGAGACTGCCGCGAAATAGAAATAATGTATCTGCCCACGGAGTGAAGATTCAACGTTTTCCTTTACTGTGGCAACTGTGATCAAATCAATGCAATATTAGCCACTTTTAATGCAACGTACCGAAACCAAACGAACTATGCAAGAGATTTTGTTGTAGGAAGAACTCAGGATTCTACAGCTTTGACACACCTGACTCAGCTCGTATAAACAATCAGATCTGCAGTAGTCCTATATGCAAATAGACCATTGCCATATATGGCTCTGTGCCATTCATTGTGAACTGGACTATGTTTACAGCATGAGTGGTCATGCATAGTTGTACTTGTTTTGAGGTCAAAGTGAGCGCTACATGTAGCCGTGTGTGCACGTTTGTTCATGTCCGTTGCTAGTTAGTGAGTTATTAGCCCAGTTATGGATCATTTGTAGTCCGCAACGGGGAAGTGTTTAACACAAGAGCACATTTCTAGACATCTTTGAAAAGCCAGTCAGGTAAAGAGCTTTTTTTTTTTGTCTTGAAGTGGCAGTGTTGTATTTTGAGACGGGCTTGAATAAGCTAAGTAGCCAATAGGCAGAGGGTAGCATTATTAGTCTAATTCTCTGTAATGTTATGGAAATAATGATGCAGTGTCTTGCATCAAACAACATTGTCAGTCACCTCCTTGTCTGAAGGACAAGTGGATTAACAGGTTAATGTCAAGCCCTGCATGTTGTTTTCTAAAGTCTCATGGAATGTAGAACTACATTGAACACCACACATTAGCTGTTCTATCATTCAGCCTACAGTAGCAGCGATTTCCATGTTAAAATATTATGGGATGCATTTTCTCCATTGTTTTTGATGTTAGGCCACTCTGGTAGGACTACATTATGATCAAATTGCCACAGTAGCCTACTTGTCCCCTGTTAAACCTGTAACTTAAAGCGGGTACAGCCTCAGTGTTCACAGTAAAACTGTAACTTAAAGCGGGTACAGCCTCAGTGTTCACAGTAAAACTGTAACTAAAAGTGGGTACAGCCTCAGTGTTCACAGTAAAACTAACTTAAAGCGGGTACAGCCTCAGTGTTCACAGTAAAACTGTAACTTAAAGCAGGTACAGCCTCAGTGTTCACAGTAAAACTGTAACTTAAAGCGGGTACAGCCTCAGTGTTCACAGTAAAACTGTAACTTAAAGCGGGTACAGCCTCAGTGTTCACAGTAAAACTGTAACTTAAAGCGGGTACAGCCTCAGTGTTCACAGTAAAACTGTAACTTAAAGCGGGTACAGCCTCAGTGTTCACAGTAAAACTGTAACTTAAAGCGGGTACAGCCTCAGTGTTCACAGTAAAACTGTAACTTAAAGCGGGTACAGCCTCAGTGTTCACAGTAAAACTGTAACTTAAAGCGGGTACAGCCTCAGTGTTCACAGTAAAACTGTAACTTAAAGCGGGTACAGCCTCAGTGTTCACAGTAAAACTGTAACTTAAAGCGGGTACAGCCTCAGTGTTCACAGTAAAACTAACTTAAAGCGGGTACAGCCTCAGTGTTCACAGTAAAACTAACTTAAAGCGGGTACAGCCTCAGTGTTCACAGTAAAACTGTAACTTAAAGCAGGTGTACAGCCTCAGTGTTCACAGTAAAACTGTAACTTAAAGCAGGTGTACAGCCTCAGTGTTCACAGTAAAACTAACTTAAAGCGGGTACAGCCTCAGTGTTCACAGTAAAACTAACTTAAAGCGGGTACAGCCTCAGTGTTCACAGTAAAACTGTAACTTAAAGCAGGTACAGCCTCAGTGTTCACAGTAAAACTGTAACTTAAAGCGGGTACAGCCTCAGTGTTCACAGTAAAACTGTAACTTAAAGCGGGTACAGCCTCAGTGTTCACAGTAAAACTGTAACTTAAAGCGGGTACAGCCTCAGTGTTCACAGTAAAACTGTAACTTAAAGTGGGTACAGCCTCAGTGTTTACAGTAAAACTAACTTAAAGCGGGTACAGCCTCAGTGTTCACAGTAAAACTGTAACTAAAAGTGGGTACAGCCTCAGTGTTTACAGTAAAACTAACTTAAAGCGGGTACAGCCTCAGTGTTCACAGTAAAACTGTAACTTAAAGCAGGTACAGCCTCAGTGTTCACAGTAAAACTGTAACTTAAAGCGGGTACAGCCTCAGTGTTCACAGTAAAACTGTAACTTAAAGCGGGTACAGCCTCAGTGTTCACAGTAAAACTGTAACTTAAAGCGGGTACAGCCTCAGTGTTCACAGTAAAACTGTAACTTAAAGCGGGTACAGCCTCAGTGTTCACAGTAAAACTGTAACTTAAAGCGGGTACAGCCTCAGTGTTCACAGTAAAACTGTAACTTAAAGCGGGTACAGCCTCAGTGTTCACAGTAAAACTGTAACTTAAAGCGGGTACAGCCTCAGTGTTCACAGTAAAACTGTAACTTAAAGCGGGTACAGCCTCAGTGTTCACAGTAAAACTGTAACTTAAAGCGGGTACAGCCTCAGTGTTCACAGTAAAACTAACTTAAAGCGGGTACAGCCTCAGTGTTCACAGTAAAACTAACTTAAAGCGGGTACAGCCTCAGTGTTCACAGTAAAACTGTAACTTAAAGCAGGTGTACAGCCTCAGTGTTCACAGTAAAACTGTAACTTAAAGCAGGTGTACAGCCTCAGTGTTCACAGTAAAACTAACTTAAAGCGGGTACAGCCTCAGTGTTCACAGTAAAACTAACTTAAAGCGGGTACAGCCTCAGTGTTCACAGTAAAACTGTAACTTAAAGCAGGTACAGCCTCAGTGTTCACAGTAAAACTGTAACTTAAAGCGGGTACAGCCTCAGTGTTCACAGTAAAACTGTAACTTAAAGTGGGTACAGCCTCAGTGTTTACAGTAAAACTAACTTAAAGCGGGTACAGCCTCAGTGTTCACAGTAAAACTGTAACTTAAAGCAGGTACAGCCTCAGTGTTCACAGTAAAACTGTAACTTAAAGCGGGTACAGCCTCAGTGTTCACAGTAAAACTGTAACTTAAAGCGGGTACAGCCTCAGTGTTCACAGTAAAACTGTAACTTAAAGCGGGTACAGCCTCAGTGTTCACAGTAAAACTGTAACTTAAAGCGGGTACAGCCTCAGTGTTCACAGTAAAACTGTAACTTAAAGCGGGTACAGCCTCAGTGTTCACAGTAAAACTGTAACTTAAAGCGGGTACAGCCTCAGTGTTCACAGTAGAACTAACCTAAAACAGGTACAGCCTCAGTGTTCACAGTAAAACTGTAACTTAAAGCAGGTACAGCCTCAGTGTTCACAGTAAAACTGTAACTTAAAGCAGGTACAGCCTCAGTGTTCACAGTAGAACTAACCTAAAACAGGTACAGCCTCAGTGTTCACAGTAAAACTGTAACTTAAAGCAGGTACAGCCTCAGTGTTCACAGTAAAACTGTAACTTAAAGCGGGTACAGCCTCAGTGTTCACGGTAAAACTAACTTAAAGCGGGTACAGCCTCAGTGTTCACAGTAAAACGCACGCTGGAAGTTGCACAACTTTCAAGTTTGTCAGCAGACCTAAAATTTGCGGGAACATTGGTTATAACTGTGTTACTGTAATATAACTGTGTTACTGTAATATAACTGTTACTGTAATATAACTGTGTTACTGTAATATAACTGTTACTGTAATATAACTGTTACTGTAATATAACTGTTACTGTAATATAACTGTTGCAGTTCTGTATTTTAGGTTAACTGTGTTACTGTAATATAACTGTGTTACTGTAATATAACTGTGTTACTGTTCTGTATTTTAGGTTCACTGTGTTACTGTAATATAACTGTGTTACTGTAATATAACTGTGTTACTGTAATATAACTGTGTTACTGTTCTGTATTTTAGGTTCACTGTGTTACTGTAATATAACTGTTACTGTAATATAACTGTTACTGTAATATAACTGTGTTACTGTTCTGTATTTTAGGTTCACTGTGTTACTGTAATATAACTGTGTTACTGTAATATAACTGTTACTGTAATATAACTGTGTTACTGTAATATAACTGTTACTGTAATATAACTTACTGTAATATAACTGTTGCAGTTCTGTATTTTAGGTTAACTGTGTTACTGTAATATAACTGTGTTACTGTAATATAACTGTGTTACTGTAATATAACTGTGTTACTGTAATATAACTGTTACTGTTCTGTATTTTAGGTTAACTGTGTTACTGTAATATAACTGTTACTGTAATATAACTGTGTTACTGTAATATAACTTGCAGTTCTGTATTTTAGGTTAACTGTGTTACTGTAATATAACTGTGTTACTGTAATATAACTGTGTTACTGTTCTGTATTTTAGGTTCACTGTGTTACTGTAATAACTGTGTTACTGTAATATAACTGTGTTACTGTAATATAACTGTGTTACTGTTCTGTATTTTAGGTTCACTGTGTTACTGTAATATAACTGTGTTACTGTAATATAACTGTGTTACTGTAATATAACTGTGTTACTGTTCTGTATTTTAGGTTCACTGTGTTACTGTAATATAACTGTTACTGTAATATAACTGTTACTGTAATATAACTGTGTTACTGTTCTGTATTTTAGGTTCACTGTTACTGTAATATAACTGTGTTACTGTAATATAACTGTTACTGTAATATAACTGTGTTACTGTAATATAACTGTTACTGTAATATAACTTACTGTAATATAACTGTTGCAGTTCTGTATTTTAGGTTAACTGTGTTACTGTAATATAACTGTGTTACTGTTCTGTATTTTAGGTTCACTGTGTTACTGTAATATAACTGTGTTACTGTAATATAACTGTGTTACTGTAATATAACTGTGTTACTGTAATATAACTGTGTTACTGTTCTGTATTTTAGGTTCACTGTGTTACTGTAATATAACTGTTACTGTAATATAACTGTTACTGTAATATAACTGTTACTGTAATATAACTGTGTTACTGTTCTGTATTTTAGGTTCACTGTGTTACTGTAATATAACTGTGTTACTGTAATATAACTGTTACTGTAATATAACTGTTACTGTAATATAACTTACTGTAATATAACTGTTGCAGTTCTGTATTTTAGGTTAACTGTGTTACTGTAATATAACTGTGTTACTGTTCTGTATTTTAGGTTCACTGTGTTACTGTAATATAACTGTTACTGTAATATAACTGTTACTGTTCTGTATTTTAGGTTAACTGTGTTACTGTAATATAACTGTTACTGTAATATAACTGTGTTACTGTAATATAACTTGCGGTTCTGTATTTTAAGTTAACTGTGTTACTGTAATATAACTGTGTTACTGTAATATAACTGTTACTGTAATATAACTGTGTTACTGTAATATAATATAAATATAACTCTATTTTAGGTTAACTATATAACTTTGTGTTTTCTATGTTTTGCGGCAGTGCGGTGCTGTCCTCGTACTTCCTGACAGAGCGTCTGAACCTGCACGGGAAGCTGGGCTGTCTGCTCAGTATCTTGGGCTCTACTACCATGGTGATCCACGCCCCTAAGGAGGAAGAGATCAACAGTCTGGACCACATGGCTCGGAAACTGGTGGACCCAGGTCGGTACCGGACAGCCCATCCCCTCGACTACATGAGTTACTGTATTCTGAAAAGCTGCTTCCTCTTAAAGCTCTTTGGAGGAGGTGGTTTGAGGCTGGGACTTTATACTCTCCTCTAATGACTAACTTCAGACTCTTCTGTTTAACTTCCTGCGAGCTAAGCCATCCTCTGTCTCCCTCAGGTTTCCTGGTGTTTGCCACCTTCGTCATCATCGTAGCGCTCATCTTCATCGTGGTGGTGGGCCCTCGGCACGGCCAGACCAACATCATGGTGTATATTACCATCTGCTCTGTGATAGGAGCTCTGTCTGTGTCGTGTGTGAAGGGGTTGGGCATCGCCATCAAAGAGGCCATAGCTGGGAGGCCTGTGGTGGGGAACCCTTTAGCCTGGGTGTTACTGCTCGGGCTGGTGGCCTGCGTCTCCACACAGATCAACTACCTGAACAAGGCTCTGGATATCTTCAACACCTCCCTGGTCACACCCATCTACTACGTGTTTTTCACCACCTCAGTCCTCTCCTGCTCTGCCATCCTCTTCAAGGAGTGGGAGCACATGGCCGCTGCTGATGTTATCGGGACTCTGAGTGGGTTCCTGACCATTATAGTTGGTATCTTTCTGCTCCATGCCTTTAAGGACCTTAATGTGAGCCTGTCCACGCTGGCTGTGTCCATCAGGAAGGACGAGAGGTCCGGGCCGGCAGCTAACGGAGTGACAACACACGGCAGCTACGAACTGCTGCACAATGACTCCACGGAGAGGGACCTGGAGGAGAGGGAGGTGGGCCTGCCGTTTGACAGCCTGTCCAGGAGAAATGGTGCCATGACAGCCTAGCTGGCTGGTTCTGGGCCTGCGGACCCCCCCCCCCCCTATCCTACTGACCGCCTCTTAGAGGAACTAGCTAACTACCTGGTCCTGCGCCCCCCCCCCCCCGACTGACTTTTACATCCCAAATGATTCGGGGATGATTAAATAGCATCCTTTTCCCTTTATAGTGCACTACTCTGGTTAAAACTAGTGCACTATATAGAGGGTAGGGTGCTATTTGGGATTCTCCCCTAGGACTACACTGGTGTGGATGTTTTTTTTTTTATATATTTCGTTTTTTTTAACATATTAAAACAATCAACTCTTGACTTGGATGGACCAACTGATTGTACTTGGATTAGATTTACCTTCTGTTCTCTGAATAAAAGGGGTGCATCTCTTCCCTCTGGATATCTGACTCCATGGAGAAGACAGGTCTCTTCCTCTGCAGCTGGCAATATTCTATCATTCTGTATTTCAACATGCACCGAGTTTCCTTCTACAAATCAACAGCTTTGTTTTTGTAATATTCTTGAGGGAGATCCCAGGTCTGATTTTAAATCTGGCTCCAGTTCTGGGTTTGGCAGGTCGATTATGGATCAGTCCCACGTGGCAACCTATTCCCTACGTAGTGCACTACCCATAGGGATCTGGTCACAAGTAGTGTGCACTACCTATAGGGATCTGGTCACAAGTAGTGCACTACATAGGGAATAGGGGGTCATTTGGAACGTAACCTGAGACTTGTTCCGAAGAGTTATCGGAAAATCACCATCAACTTTTTGTTGTATCTTTTACATAAAATGCCCTCAAGAAGCAGATATTTGTTACATATTTATTGAATGAAAAAATGATTAAAATAATTCCAACACAAAGTGGATAAATGTTTTATCATTAAGAAACTTGGTTCCTTTACAGATTTCAGGTTTTTAGCATGAAAATGGTTAACACCAAATATACTCTACTCTGTCCCATTCCCCTTCATTGAATACAGGCTACTGTTCAACAACGATATCCCCAAACCCCCTGAAATAAATCATCGAGTCATTCCCTGGTCTAGATGTATGAAACACAGTTTAGCACACAAACTAGGAAACACAGCGATTGATTTTAAGGCACAATAATCATCCTAACAAACAGTATGTAAGGAAAGTTGGACCCTCTTCGTCTCATGGGCCACTGCTGCTTTAAAAGGTGGAAGAATATTTGATAAATGTGTCCAAAAAGGCACCCTACTCACTATGTAGTGCAGTTATATAAAACAGTTGAGATGCATCCTTTGTGTTTAGTTAAACACTGACAGGTTCACCATCCAATAATCTCAGTTGCTGGCCAGGGATTGGTGGATAGGAGGCTGGAAACACCGGACATGTTCCACGGGCATATTTTCCCCATCGCCTGACTTTAGGTACTTGTTCAGAATGGCGTAGATCTCATCGTTGAGAACCTGGAACTTGTGGATTCTGTCCACCATCTTTTTAAGAGGCTGAGGAAGGAGAGACATTATTCAGGCCAATGATGTAATAAAGCATTGTTTTTTTTGATCGGATCTAAAAGACCGTCTGGCAAGAGATTACCCTAAACATGACACCCATGATTGTATTCACTAAGCACCACTTGTGCTAATGACATACAAACAACCCAGCTGTTTGGGGTCTGTGACGGTTCTAGTGTCGCTGACCCCTGACCCTCCACTCACCACACTCTTGATGATCTCATCCTTTCCATCGTGTTTCTGCACCTTCAGCAGGTGATAGCTGAAGTCCAGGATGTCAAAGCGTCTCTGTTGACCCAGTAGGGAGATGATCATACACCCAGCCCAGTGGAGACCGTCCCCGAAACACTGCCTGGAAAATACAACACAGGTTATATACCCAGCCCAGTGGAGACCGTCCCCGAAACACTGCCTGGAAAATACAACACAGGTTATATACCCAGCCCAGTGGAGACCGTCCCCGAAACACTGCCTGGAAAATACACAGGTTATATACCCAGCCCAGTGGAGACCGTCCCCGAAACACTGCCTGGAAAATACACAGGTTATATACCCAGCCCAGTGGAGACCGTCCCCGAAACACTGCCTGGAAAATACAACACAGGTTATATACCCAGCCCAGTGGAGACCGTCCCCGAAACACTGCCTGGAAAATACACAGGTTATACACCCAGCCCAGTGGAGACCGTCCCCGAAACACTGCCTGGAAAATACAACACAGGTTATATACCCAGCCCAGTGGAGACCGTCCCCGAAACACTGCCTGGAAAATACAACACAGGTTATATACCCAGCCCAGTGGAGACCGTCCCTGAAACGCTGCCTGGAAAATACAACACAGGTTATATACCCAGCCCAGTGGAGACCGTCCCTGAAACGCTGCCTGGAAAATACAACACAGGTTATATACCCAGCCCAGTGGAGACCGTCCCCGAAACACTGCCTGGAAAATACACAGGTTATATACCCAGCCCAGTGGAGACCGTCCCCGAAACACTGCCTGGAAAATACACAGGTTATATACCCAGCCCAGTGGAGACCGTCCCCGAAACACTGCCTGGAAAATACACAGGTTATATACCCAGCCCAGTGGAGACCGTCCCCGAAACACTGCCTGGAAAATACACAGGTTATATACCCAGCCCAGTGGAGACCGTCCCCGAAACACTGCCTGGAAAATACACAGGTTATATACCCAGCCCAGTGGAGACCGTCCCCGAAACACTGCCTGGAAAATACAACACAGGTTATATACCCAGCCCAGTGGAGACCGTCCCCGAAACACTGCCTGGAAAATACACAGGTTATATACCCAGCCCAGTGGAGACCGTCCCCGAAACACTGCCTGGAAAATACAACACAGGTTATATACCCAGCCCAGTGGAGACCGTCCCCGAAACACTGCCTGGAAAATACAACACAGGTTATATACCCAGCCCAGTGGAGACCGTCCCCGAAACACTGCCTGGAAAATACAACGCAGGTTAAATACCCAGCCCAGTGGAGACCGTCCCCGAAACACTGCCTGGAAAATACAACACAGGTTATATACCCAGCCCAGTGGAGACCGTCCCCGAAACACTGCCTGGAAAATACAACACAGGTTATATACCCAGCCCAGTGGAGACCGTCCCCGAAACACTGCCTGGAAAATACAACACAGGTTATATACCCAGCCCAGTGGAGACCGTCCCCGAAACACTGCCTGGAAAATACAACACAGGTTATATACCCAGCCCAGTGGAGACCGTCCCCGAAACACTGCCTGGAAAATACAACACAGGTTATATACCCAGCCCAGTGGAGACCGTCCCCGAAACACTGCCTGGAAAATACAACACAGGTTATATACCCAGCCCAGTGGAGACCGTCCCCGAAACACTGCCTGGAAAATACACAGGTTATATACCCAGCCCAGTGGAGACCGTCCCCGAAACACTGCCTGGAAAATACACAGGTTATATACCCAGCCCAGTGGAGACCGTCCCCGAAACACTGCCTGGAAAATACAACACAGGTTATATACCCAGCCCAGTGGAGACCGTCCCCGAAACACTGCCTGGAAAATACACAGGTTATACACCCAGCCCAGTGGAGACCGTCCCCGAAACACTGCCTGGAAAATACAACACAGGTTATATACCCAGCCCAGTGGAGACCGTCCCCGAAACACTGCCTGGAAAATACACAGGTTATATACCCAGCCCAGTGGAGACCGTCCCCGAAACACTGCTGGAAAATACAACACAGGTTATATACCCAGCCCAGTGGAGACCGTCCCCGAAACACTGCCTGGAAAATACAACACAGGTTATATACCCAGCCCAGTGGAGACCGTCCCTGAAACGCTGCCTGGAAAATACAACACAGGTTATATACCCAGCCCAGTGGAGACCGTCCCCGAAACACTGCCTGGAAAATACACAGGTTATATACCCAGCCCAGTGGAGACCGTCCCCGAAACACTGCCTGGAAAATACACAGGTTATATACCCAGCCCAGTGGAGACCGTCCCCGAAACACTGCCTGGAAAATACACAGGTTATATACCCAGCCCAGTGGAGACCGTCCCCGAAACACTGCCTGGAAAATACACAGGTTATATACCCAGCCCAGTGGAGACCGTCCCCGAAACACTGCCTGGAAAATACACAGGTTATATACCCAGCCCAGTGGAGACCGTCCCCGAAACACTGCCTGGAAAATACAACACAGGTTATATACCCAGCCCAGTGGAGACCGTCCCCGAAACACTGCCTGGAAAATACACAGGTTATATACCCAGCCCAGTGGAGACCGTCCCCGAAACACTGCCTGGAAAATACAACACAGGTTATATACCCAGCCCAGTGGAGACCGTCCCCGAAACACTGCCTGGAAAATACAACACAGGTTATATACCCAGCCCAGTGGAGACCGTCCCCGAAACACTGCCTGGAAAATACAACGCAGGTTAAATACCCAGCCCAGTGGAGACCGTCCCCGAAACACTGCCTGGAAAATACAACACAGGTTATATACCCAGCCCAGTGGAGACCGTCCCCGAAACACTGCCTGGAAAATACAACACAGGTTATATACCCAGCCCAGTGGAGACCGTCCCCGAAACACTGCCTGGAAAATACAACACAGGTTATATACCCAGCCCAGTGGAGACCGTCCCCGAAACACTGCCTGGAAAATACAACACAGGTTATATACCCAGCCCAGTGGAGACCGTCCCCGAAACACTGCCTGGAAAATACAACACAGGTTATATACCCAGCCCAGTGGAGACCGTCCCCGAAACACTGCCTGGAAAATACAACACAGGTTATATACCCAGCCCAGTGGAGACCGTCCCCGAAACACTGCCTGGAAAATACACAGGTTATATACCCAGCCCAGTGGAGACCGTCCCCGAAACACTGCCTGGAAAATACACAGGTTATATACCCAGCCCAGTGGAGACCGTCCCCGAAACACTGCCTGGAAAATACAACACAGGTTATATACCCAGCCCAGTGGAGACCGTCCCCGAAACACTGCCTGGAAAATACAACACAGGTTATATACCCAGCCCAGTGGAGACCGTCCCCGAAACACTGCCTGGAAAATACACAGGTTATACACCCAGCCCAGTGGAGACCGTCCCCGAAACACTGCCTGGAAAATACACAGGTTATATACCCAGCCCAGTGGAGACCGTCCCCGAAACACTGCCTGGAAAATACACAGGTTATATACCCAGCCCAGTGGAGACCGTCCCCGAAACACTGCCTGGAAAATACACAGGTTATATACCCAGCCCAGTGGAGACCGTCCCCGAAACACTACCTGGAAAATACACAGGTTATATACCCAGCCCAGTGGAGACCGTCCCCGAAACACTGCCTGGAAAATACACAGGTTATATACCCAGCCCAGTGGAGACCGTCCCCGAAACACTGCCTGGAAAATACAACACAGGTTATATACCCAGCCCAGTGGAGACCGTCCCCGAAACACTACCTGGAAAATACAACACAGGTTATATACCCAGCCCAGTGGAGACCGTCCCCGAAACACTGCCTGGAAAATACAACACAGGTTATATACCCAGCCCAGTGGAGGACCGTCCCCGAAACACTGCCTGGAAAATACAACACAGGTTATATACCCAGCCCAGTGGAGACCGTCCCCGAAACACTGCCTGGAAAATATACCACAGACGTCGAACTGGTTATATACCCAGCCCAGTGGAGACCGTCCCCGAAACACTGCCTGGAAAATACAACACAGGTTATATACCCAGCCCAGTGGAGACCGTCCCCGAAACACTGCCTGGAAAATACAACACAGGTTATATACCCAGCCCAGTGGAGGACCGTCCCCGAAACACTGCCTGGAAAATACAACACAGGTTATATACCCAGCCCAGTGGAGACCGTCCCCGAAACACTGCCTGGAAAATACAAACAGGTTATATACCCAGCCCAGTGGAGACCGTCCCCGAAACACTGCTGGAAAATACAACACAGGTTATATACCCAGCCCAGTGGAGACCGTCCCCGAAACACTGCCTGGAAAATACAACACAGGTTATATACCCAGCCCAGTGGAGACCGTCCCCGAAACACTGCCTGGAAAATACACAGGTTATATACCCAGCCAGTGGAGACCGTCCCCGAAACACTGCCTGGAAAATACACCAGGTTATATACCC
>NW_024061235.1:0-30000 GCF_016432855.1 Salvelinus namaycush
TCCTGACCTCTGTTTCTAAGCAGAGCACTGGGACCATAGTTCCCTTCCTGACCTCTGCTTCTAAGCAGAGCACTGGGTCCATAGTTCCCCTTCCTGACCTCTCCTTCTAAGCAGAGCACTGGGTCCATAGTTCCCCTTCCTGACCTCTGTTTCTAAGCAGAGCACTGGGTCCATAGTTCCCCTTCCTGACCTCTGTTTCTAAGCAGAGTACTGGGTCCATAGTTCCCCTTCCTGACCTCTGCTTCTAAGCAGAGCACTGGGTCCATAGTTCCCCTTCCTGACCTCTGCTTCTAAGCAGAGCACTGGGTCCATAGTTCCCCTTCCTGACCTCTGCTTCTAAGCAGAGCACTGGGTCCATAGTTCCCCTTCCTGACCTCTGCTTCTAAGCAGAGCACTGGGTCCATAGTTCCCCTTCCTGACCTCTGTTTCTAAGCAGAGTACTGGGTCCATAGTTCCCCTTCCTGACCTCTGTTTCTAAGCAGAGCACTGGGTCCATAGTTCCCCTTCCTGACCTCTGCTTCTAAGCAGAGTACTGGGTCCATAGTTCCCCTTCCTGACCTCTGCTTCTAAGCAGAGCACTGGGACCATAGTTCCCCTTCCTGACCTCTGCTTCTAAGCAGAGCACTGGGTCCATAGTTCCCCTTCCTGACCTCTGCTTCTAAGCAGAGCACTGGGTCCATAGTTCCCCTTCCTGACCTCTCCTTCTAAGCAGAGTACTGGGTCCATAGTTCCCCTTCCTGACCTCTGTTTCTAAGCAGAGCACTGGGTCCATAGTTCCCCTCCCTGACCTCTGCTTCTAAGCAGAGCACTGGGTCCATAGTTCCCCTTCCTGACCTCTGCTTCTAAGCAGAGCACTGGGTCCATAGTTCCCCTCCCTGACCTCTCCTTCTAAGCAGAGCACTGGGTCCACAGTTCCCCTTCCTGACCTCTGCTTCTAAGCAGAGCACTGGGTCCATAGTTCCCCTTCCTGACCTCTGCTTCTAAGCAGAGTACTGGGTATAGTTCCTCTCCCCTTCCTGAACCCACTCTGATGTGGCAATACTAGCCCCCTGCTCTCCAGGAAGTAAGTCTGCCTCTCCGTAATCATACGTTCCATAATCTTATAGCTTGTTGGCCTCGTTGGGTCCTTTCCTGGCATCCGGATTGGTCCCACTACTGTCTCCTTCCAGCTGTCTGGTAGTTGATTGGTCTTCCAGCTGTCTGGTAGTTGATTGGTCCCACTACTGTCTCCTTCCAGCTGTCTGGTAGTTGATTGGTCCCACTACTGTCTCCTTCCAGCTGTCTGGTAGTTGATTGGTCCCACTACTGTCTCCTTCCAGCTGTCTGGTAGTTGATTGGTCCCACTACTGTCTCCTTCCAGCTGTCTGGTAGTTGATTGGTCTCCTTCCAGCTGTCTGGTAGTTGATTGGTCCCACTACTGTCTCCTTCCAGCTGTCTGGTAGTTGATTGGTCCCACTACTGTCTCCTTCCAGCTGTCTGGTAGTTGATTGGTTCCACTACTGTCTCCTTCCAGCTGTCTGGTAGTTGATTGGTCCCACTACTGTCTCCTTCCAGCTGTCTGGTAGTTGATTGGTCTCCTTCCAGCTGTCTGGTAGTTGATTGGTCTTCCAGCTGTCTGGTAGTTGATTGGTCCCACTACTGTCTCCTTCCAGCTGTCTGGTAGTTGATTGGTTCCACTACTGTCTCCTTCCAGCTGTCTGGTAGTTGATTGGTCCCACTACTGTCTCCTTCCAGCTGTCTGGTAGTTGATTGGTCTCCTTCCAGCTGTCTGGTAGTTGATTGGTCTTCCAGCTGTCTGGTAGTTGATTGGTTCCACTACTGTCTCCTTCCAGCTGTCTGGTAGTTGATTGGTCCCACTACTGTCTCCTTCCAGCTGTCTGGTAGTTGATTGGTCTTCCAGCTGTCTGGTAGTTGATTGGTCCCACTACTGTCTCCTTCCAGCTGTCTGGTAGTTGATTGGTCCCACTACTCTCTCCTTCCAGCTGTCTGGTAGTTGATTGGTCCCACTACTGTCTCCTTCCAGCTGTCTGGTAGTTGATTGGTCCCACTACTGTCTCCTTCCAGCTGTTTGGTAGTTGATTGGTCCCACTACTGTCTCCTTCCAGCTGTCTGGTAGTTGATTGGTCTCCTTCCAGCTGTCTGGTAGTTGATTGGTCTTCCAGCTGTCTGGTAGTTGATTGGTCCCACTACTGTCTCCTTCCAGCTGTCTGGTAGTTGATTGGTCCCACTACTGTCTCCTTCCAGCTGTCTGGTAGTTGATTGGTCTCCTTCCAGCTGTCTGGTAGTTGATTGGTCTCCTTCCAGCTGTCTGGTAGTTGATTGGTCTTCCAGCTGTCTGGTAGTTGATTGGTCCCACTACTGTCTCCTTCCAGCTGTCTGGTAGTTGATTGGTCCCACTACTGTCTCCTTCCAGCTGTCTGGTAGTTGATTGGTTCCACTACTGTCTCCTTCCAGCTGTCTGGTAGTTGATTGGTCTTCCAGCTGTCTGGTAGTTGATTGGTCCCACTACTGTCTCCTTCCAGCTGTCTGGTAGTTGATTGGTCCCACTACTGTCTCCTTCCAGCTGTCTGGTAGTTGATTGGTCTCCTTCCAGCTGTCTGGTAGTTGATTGGTCCCACTACTGTCTCCTTCCAGCTGTCTGGTAGTTGATTGGTTCCACTACTGTCTCCTTCCAGCTGTCTGGTAGTTGATTGGTCTTCCAGCTGTCTGGTAGTTGATTGGTCTTCCAGCTGTCTGGTAGTTGATTGGTTCCACTACTGTCTCCTTCCAGCTGTCTGGTAGTTGATTGGTTCCACTACTGTCTCCTTCCAGCTGTCTGGTAGTTGATTGGTCTTCCAGCTGTCTGGTAGTTGATTGGTTCCACTACTGTCTCCTTCCAGCTACCTGGTAGTTGATTGGTCCCACTACTGTCTCCTTCCAGCTGTCTGGTAGTTGATTGGTCCCACTACTGTCTCCTTCCAGCTGTCTGGTAGTTTCTCCTCCTCCCACACTCTGTTGTACTACACCAATACCTTATCCAGTACCTCATCACTAAGATGGGCGAACATAACATAGCACACCTCATCTTTCCCAGGTGAAGTTAACCCAGCCTTACCTATTGCCCCTTTCACCTCTGCCATGGTGCATTCAACTCATCATGTACATCCTCCCTCCTATCCAACACTCCAGGATGCTCCTCTCTCATTCTCTCTCTCCCCCTCTGCACCTCCTCTGACATATTTACAGAGCTTTGTACTTGGGGAAATGCTTTGGCCATCATCTCTGCCTTCTCCTCACCTGTTACTGCCACATCCTTCCCACTCGTCAACACTGGATAATCCCACTCCCTTCTGACCCCACTCATCCTCTTAGTCATCCCCCACAGGTGTCGCCCTTCCTATGGTGTTACAGAACGGACACCAACATGACCTCTTTGACTGACGAATAGTTCTCCTCACCAGGGCCAGGGCCTGCTGATACTGAATCAGACTGAAGGATAGTTCTCCTCTCCAGGGCCTGGGCCTGTTTATACTGAATCAGACTGATGGATAGTTCTCCTCTCCAGGGCCTGGGCCTGTTTATACTGAATCAGACTGAAGGATAGTTCTCCTCACCAGGGCCTGTTTATACTGAATCAGACTGATGGATAGTTCTCCTCACCAGGGCCTGGGCCTGCTGATACTGAATCAGACTGAAGGATAGTTCTCCTCTCCAGGGCCTGGGCCTGTTTATACTGAATCAGACTGAAGGATAGTTCTCCTCTCCAGGGCCTGGGCCTGTTTATACTGAATCAGACTGATGGATAGTTCTCCTCTCCAGGGCCTGGGCCTGTTTATACTGAATCAGACTGAAGGATAGTTCTCCTCACCAGGGCCTGTTTATACTGAATCAGACTGATGGATAGTTCTCCTCACCAGGGCCTGTTTATACTGAATCAGACTGATGGATAGTTCTCCTCACCAGGGCCTGGGCCTGTTTATACTGAATCAGACTGATGGATAGTTCTCCTCACCAGGGCCTGGGCCTGTTTATACTGAATCAGACTGAAGGATAGTTCTCCTCTCCAGGGCCTGGGCCTGTTTATACTGAATCAGACTGATGGATAGTTCTCCTCACCAGGGCCTGTTTATACTGAATCAGACTGAAGGATAGTTCTCCTCTCCAGGGCCTGGGCCTGTTTATACTGAATCAGACTGAAGGATAGTTCTCCTCACCAGGGCCTGTTTATACTGAATCAGACTGATGGATAGTTCTCCTCACCAGGGCCTGGGCCTGTTTATACTGAATCAGACTGATGGATAGTTCTCCTCACCAGGGCCTGGGCCTGTTTATACTAAATCAGACTGAAGGATAGTTCTCCTCTCCAGGGCCTGGGCCTGTTTATACTGAATCAGACTGATGGATAGTTCTCCTCACCAGGGCCTGGGCCTGTTTATACTGAATCAGACTGATAGATAGTTCTCCTCACCAGGGCCTGGGCCTGTTTATACTGAATCAGACTGATGGATAGTTCTCCTCACCAGGGCCTGGGCCTGTTAATACTGAATCAGACTGACGGATAGTTCTCCTCACCAGGGCCTGTTTATACTGAATCAGACTGATGGATAGTTCTCCTCACCAGGGCCTGGGCCTGTTTATACTGAATCAGACTGATGGATAGTTCTCCTCACCAGGGCCTGGGCCTGTTTATACTGAATCAGACTGATGGATAGTTCTCCTCTCCAGGGCCTGGGCCTGTTTATACTGAATCAGACTGAAGGATAGTTCTCCTCTCCAGGGCCTGGGCCTGTTTATACTGAATCAGACTGATGGATAGTTCTCCTCACCAGGGCCTGTTTATACTGAATCAGACTGATGGATAGTTCTCCTCACCAGGGCCTGGGCCTGTTTATACTGAATCAGACTGACGGATAGTTCTCCTCACCAGGGCCTGGGCCTGTTTATACTGAATCAGACTGATAGATAGTTCTCCTCACCAGGGCCTGGGCCTGTTTATACTGAATCAGACTGATAGATAGTTCTCCTCACCAGGGCCTGGGCCTGTTTATACTGAATCAGATGTTGGAAGGTATGCATCCTTTTCAGTGCTCTAAATGCCCTGTTTCTACTCCTCCCCGTTGCCCCTCACTCCTCCATCCACCACGGGACTGCCTCCTCCTCCCTCCGGCCTACGGTGCATACTATGGGGTAATGATCACTCCCTACTGTCGACTCCTCCCTCACCTCCCACTCACAGATTCCTGCCATCGCACTAGATACCAGAGTGAGGTGCAAGGCAGACTCTCTCTCTGTGGCGACATCAGTCCTGGTCCCTCGGCCATCACTAGATACCAGAGTGAGGTCCTCCACCCCACATTACCTAACTTCTATCCTGGCCCTCCACACCACATTACCTAACTTCTATCCTGGCCCTCCACACCACATTACCTAACTTCTATCCTGGCCCACCACACCACATTACCTAACTTCTATCCTGACCCTCCACATTACCTAACTTCTATCCTGACCCTCCACATTACCTAACTTCTATCCTGGCCCTCCACATTACCTAACTTCTATCCTGGCCCTCCACACCACATTACCTAACTTCTATCCTGGCCCTCCACATTACCTAACTTCTATCCTGGCCCACCACACCACATTACCTAACTTCTATCCTGGCCCTCCACATTACCTAACTTCTATCCTGGCCCTCCACACCACATTACCTAACTTCTATCCTGGCCCTCCACATTACCTAACTTCTATCCTGACCCTCCACATTACCTAACTTCTATCCTGGCCCTCCACACCACATTACCTAACGTCTATCCTGGCCCTCCACACTATATTACCTAACTTCTATCCTGACCCTCCACATTACCTAACTTCTATCCTGGCCCTCCACATTACCTAACTTCTATCCTGGCCCTCCACACCACATTACCTAACTTCTATCCTGGCCCACCACACCACATTACCTAACTTCTATCCTGGCCCTCCACATTACCTAACTTCTATCCTGGCCCTCCACATTACCTAACTTCTATCCTGGCCCTCCACATTACCTAACTTCTATCCTGGCCCTCCACACCACATTACCTAACTTCTATCCTGGCCCTCCACACCACATTACCTAACTTCTATCCTGGCCCTCCACACCACATTACCTAACTTCTATCCTGGCCCACCACACCACATTACCTAACTTCTATCCTGACCCTCCACATTACCTAACTTCTATCCTGACCCTCCACATTACCTAACTTCTATCCTGACCCTCCACACCACATTACCTAACTTCTATCCTGACCCTCCACATTACCTTACTTCTACCCTGGTCCTCCACACCACATTACCTAACTTCTATCCTGACCCTCCACACCACATTACCTAACTTCTATCCTGGCCCTCCATATTACCTAACTTCTATCCTGGCCCTCCATATTACCTAACTTCTATCCTGACCCTCCACATTACCTAACTTCTATCGTGACCCTCCACATTACCTAACTTCTATCCTGACCCTCCACACCACATTACCTAACTTCTATCCTGACCCTCCACATTACCTAACTTCTATCGTGACCCTCCACATTACCTAACTTCTATCCTGACCCTCCACACCACATTACCTAACTTCTATCCTGACCCTCCACACCACATTACCTAACTTCTATCCTGACCCTCCACACCACATTACCTAACTTCTATCCTGACCCTCCACATTACCTAACTTCTATCCTGGCCCACCACATTACCTACATCTATCCTGGCCCTCCACATTACCTAACTTCTATCCTGACCCTCCACACCACATTACCTAACTTCTATCCTGGCCCTCAGCACCACATTACCTAACTTCTATCCTGGCCCTCCACATTACCTAACTTCTATCCTGGCCCTCCACACCACATTACCTAACTTCTATCCTGGCCCTCCACCCCACATTACCTAACTTCTATCCTGGCCCTCCACACCACATTACCTTACTTCTATCCTGGCCCTCCACACCACATTACCTAACTTCTATCCTGGCCCTCCACATTACCTAACTTCTATCCTGACCCTCCACACCACATTACCTAACTTCTATCCTGACCCTCCACATTACCTAACTTCTATCCTGGCCCTCCACCCCACATTACCTAACTTATATCCTGGCCCTCCACACTATATTACCTAACTTCTATCCTGACCCTCCACATTACCTAACTTCTATCCTGGCCCTCCAAATTACCTAACTTCTATCCTGGCCCTCCACACCACATTACCTAACTTCTATCCTGGCCCACCACACCACATTACCTAACTTCTATCCTGGCCCTCCACATTACCTAACTTCTATCCTGGCCCTCCACATTACCTAACTTCTATCCTGGCCCTCCACATTACCTAACTTCTATCCTGGCCCTCCACACCACATTACCTAACTTCTATCCTGGCCCTCCACACCACATTACCTAACTTCTATCCTGGCCCTCCACACCACATTACCTAACTTCTATCCTGGCCCACCACACCACATTACCTAACTTCTATCCTGACCCTCCACATTACCTAACTTCTATCCTGACCCTCCACATTACCTAACTTCTATCCTGACCCTCCACACCACATTACCTAACTTCTATCCTGACCCTCCACACCACATTACCTAACTTCTATCCTGGTCCTCCACATTACCTAACTTCTATCCTGACCCTCCACATTACCTAACTTCTATCCTGACCCTCCACACCACATTACCTAACTTCTATCCTGACCCTCCACATTACCTAACTTCTATCCTGACCCTCCACATTACCTAACTTCTATCCTGACCCTCCACACCACATTACCTAACTTCTATCCTGACCCTCCACATTACCTAACTTCTATCCTGGCCCTCCACACCACATTACCTTACTTCTATCCTGGCCCTCCACACCACATTACCTAACTTCTATCCTGGCCCTCCACATTACCTAACTTCTATCCTGACCCTCCACACCACATTACCTAACTTCTATCCTGACCCTCCACATTACCTAACTTCTATCCTGGCCCTCCACCCCACATTACCTAACTTATATCCTGACCCTCCACACTATATTACCTAACTTCTATCCTGACCCTCCACATTACCTAACTTCTATCCTGGCCCTCCACATTACCTAACTTCTATCCTGGCCCTCCACACCACATTACCTAACTTCTATCCTGGCCCACCACACCACATTACCTAACTTCTATCCTGGCCCTCCACATTACCTAACTTCTATCCTGGCCCTCCACATTACCTAACTTCTATCCTGGCCCTCCACATTACCTAACTTCTATCCTGGCCCTCCACACCACATTACCTAACTTCTATCCTGGCCCTCCACACCACATTACCTAACTTCTATCCTGGCCCTCCACACCACATTACCTAACTTCTATCCTGGCCCACCACACCACATTACCTAACTTCTATCCTGACCCTCCACATTACCTAACTTCTATCCTGACCCTCCACATTACCTAACTTCTATCCTGACCCTCCACACCACATTACCTAACTTCTATCCTGACCCTCCACACCACATTACCTAACTTCTATCCTGGTCCTCCACATTACCTAACTTCTATCCTGACCCTCCACATTACCTAACTTCTATCCTGACCCTCCACACCACATTACCTAACTTCTATCCTGACCCTCCACATTACCTAACTTCTATCCTGACCCTCCACATTACCTAACTTCTATCCTGACCCTCCACACCACATTACCTAACTTCTATCCTGACCCTCCACACCACATTACCTAACTTCTATCCTGACCCTCCACACCACATTACCTAACTTCTATCCTGACCCTCCACACCACATTACCTACATCTATCCTGACCCTCCACATTACCTAACTTCTATCCTGGCCCTCCACACCACATTACTTAACTTCTATCCTGGCCCTCCACATTACCTAACTTCTATCCTGGCCCACCACACCACATTACCTAACTTCTATCCTGGCCCTCCACACCACATTACCTAACTTCTATCCTGGCCCTCCACCCCACATTACCTAACTTCTATCCTGGCCCTCCACACCACATTACCTAACTTCTATCCTGACCCTCCACATTACCTAACTTCTACCCTGGCCCTCCACACCACATTACCTAACTTCTATCCTGGCCCTCCACACCACATTACCTAACTTCTATCCTGACCCTCCACACCACATTACCTAACTTCTATCCTGACCCTCCACATTACCTAACTTCTACCCTGGCCCTCCACACCACATTACCTAACTTCTATCCTGGCCCACCACACCACATTACCTAACTTCTATCCTGGCCCTCCACATTACCTAACTTCTATCCTGGCCCTCCACACCACATTACCTAACTTCTATCCTGGCCCTCCACATTGCCTAACTTCTATCCTGGCCCTCCACATTACCTAACTTCTATCCTGGCCCTCCACATTACCTTACTTCTATCCTGGCCCTCCACCCTCTCCAGCACTTCCAGGTCCAATATCTGACAGGGATTATAGTAGTTCGCTATCAACCCTTGCCTCAACCGCACATCAATAAATAATGGTGACAAAGCACTGGAAAACGACTTTGGGCGCACTAGAGCGCATTACATAAATTGGTTAGGAGGTGGTTTAAACTACATTCTAATGTTGACTTTGCTTAAAGAAAACGGTATCAAGCGACGTGTTTTATGCATGCTCAGTTCTTAGGTCTCGGGGGCTTCCCGAGTGGACATTTAACATAGAAGTTATGGAACTCTCTCACGTGGTTGTTTTTATGGGGAAAAATCCTGAATGGAACTGATATTAAATGTGGAGAATGATCCATTTGCCTCCGTTGGCCATCAAGCAGCCTATAATATATATACCATTGTAGGCTACCATTTGCTGCCATGTTGTGTTGCTACCATGTTGTGTTGTCATGTTGTGTTGCTTCCATGTTGTGTTGTCATGTTGTGTTGTTACCATGTTGTGTTGCTACCATGTTGTGTTGTTGTGTTGTTACCATGCTGTGTTGTCATGTTGTGTTGTTACCATGCTGTGTTGTCATGTGTTGCTACCATGTTGTGTTGCTACCATGTTGTGTTGCTACCATGTTGTGTTGTCATGTTGTGTTGTTACCATGTTGTGTTGTCATGTGTTGCTTCCATGTTGTGTTGCTACCATGTTGTGTTGCTACCATGTTGTGTTGTCATGTTGTGTTGTCATGTTGTGTTGCTACCATGTTGTGTTGCTACCATGTTATGTTGTGTTGTTACCATGCTGTGTTGTCATGTGTTGCTTCAATGTTGTGTTGCTACCATGTTGTGTTGTCATGTTGTGTTGTTACCATGTTGTGTTGTCATGTGTTGCTTCCATGTTGTGTTGCTACCATGTTGTGTTGTCATGTTGTGTTGTTACCATGTTGTGTTGCTACCATGTTGTGTTGTCATGTTGTGTTGTTACCATGCTGTGTTGTCATGTTGTGTTGTTACCATGCTGTGTTGTCATGTGTTGCTACCATGTTGTGTTGTTACCATGTTGTGTTGTCATGTTGTGTTGCTTCCATGTTGTGTTGTCATGTGTTGCTACCATGTTGTGTTGTCATGTGGTGCTACCATGTTGTGTTGTCATGTGTTGTTACCATGCTGTGTTGTCATGTGTTGCTACCATGTTGTGTTGCTACCATGTTGTGTTGTCATGTTGTGTTGCTTCCATGTTGTGTTGTCATGTGTTGCTTCCATGTTGTGTTGTCATGTGTTGCTACCATGTTGTGTTGCTACCATGTTGTGTTGTCATGTTGTGTTGCTTCCATGTTGTGTTGTCATGTGTTGCTGTGTTGTTGTCTTGGGTCTCTCTTTATGTAGTGTTGTGGTGTCTCTTTTGTCGTGATGTGTGTTTTGTACTATATTTATATTTTTAATCCCAGCCCCCGTCCCCGCAGGAGGTATTTTGCCTTTTGGTAGACCGTCATTGTAAATAAGAATATGTTCTTAAATGACTTGCCTAGTTAAATAAAATAAAATGTACCACTTGTGTAGCTTACCTGGAGCTGGCAAACCAATTTAATAAATAGGCTATAACTTCAGTTTATTGTTGTTGTAGCCTTATGTTAGTATGCAATTATTAATGGACATGTTTCGTTAATTAAATTGTACGTTTTCAAAGCGCTATCGCAATTGTCGCTCAGTTAGAACGCATTAGATTGACGGCGACAGTCGTATTAATGTTACAGGTAAAACAAATTCATAAACAGAAACACTGCCTGTTGTTGACAAGCATATTCAGTATATATACATATTATTAATATTTAATTCAGTGATTGAAATTATGACCCCATCCTCAGTAGCCTGTTCAAGCAGCCTATTGGGGCAACCGCTTCTTACCTCGAAATCGCCTCGCTATTCATGTTCAATACATTCGTCTGTTTGAACAAAGCGAGCTGCTAAATCGATCAGTTTACATCTTGCCTACATCTTGTCTAGGCTACTGTAGTCTATCTGAAATGATATGTAGGCCTATCAGGGACTATAGGCTACCTTCCAGTATCGAAGCAAACCATGGAAAAATTGAATTACAATCATAAACCCAGATTTTAGTCTGTAGCCTATGCCTATTGAACGGACAAGTCTGGACTGGCCACCCCTCATAGCCTGTTTCCTCTCTAGGTTTCTTCCTAGGTTTGCTTCTACACCTGCATTGCTTGATGGTTGGGGTTTTAGGCTGAGTTTCTGTACAGCACTTTGAGATATTAGCTGATGTACGAAGGGCTTTATAAATACATTTGATTTGATTTGAAGTCAATCTCGTAAATGAGCCATTTATAACTGTTTGTAGTCTTAACATCTTGCTCATAATAACAGCACAATTGCCAGAAAATTTCGTTTTTTAAAAATTATTATTTATTTTGTTGTGTTCATCCAAGCGTTTCTTGCTCAGAGATTTTGAGCTCCTCTGTATAACTTTCTTCATTCAAACTCTTCTGTCGGATTTATCTATAGTTAAACACATGCGCAAAGGGGATTTATTTACAATTATAAACCTGGTTCGAGCTCTGAATGCCGATTGGCTGAAAGCTGTGGTATATCAGACCCATATACCATGGGTATGACAACAACAAAAAATAGGTTTTACTGTTAGAATTACGTTGGTAACCATTTTATAATAGCAATAAGGCATCCTGGGGGTTTGTGGTATATGGCCAATAAACCACAGCTAATGAATGTAACCAGGCACACTATGTTGCGTCATGCTTAAGAACAGCCCTTAGCCGTGATATATTGGCCATATACCATACCTCCTCTGGCCTTATTGCTAAATCATAGCAGTCAAACGAGTTAAATTCATCCATTGATGGAAAATGGTCTGTCAAGTTTAATAACGGAAAATTATATTTTCTCTTCCGACATATGCAAATTCCTTTATTATGTCATGTCATAGCTCACAATAATTATTATCTTGAGGAAAAACTAATTTTTCTTCTAACGTCATGAACAATTACTACGATATTCCTTGTTAATTGGCTCGATAACGTTATGGGAAAATGTTTTATTTTATAAATATGGTAACTGCCCACTTTTGGGCGAGTTTTCAGGCCTTTTGGAGCAGGTTTTGACTTGTCATTGTCTAGAAATTTTAGCTACACCTGGCAACCCTGAGCTGGGGCGACAACTGTAGCTAGCTAACCGTACACCGGTAGACCGTGTCCTTCGTCCCCGTCTGTCAGGCACTGTTTGCCTGCAGTTGTGTTCAGCAGGGCAGGAGCGAAGGACACTGTGTGCTAACTAGCCAGCTCGTCCGGTACACAGCAGGGCAGGAGCGAAGGACACTGTGTGCTAACTAGCCAGCTCGTCCGGTACACAGCAGGGCAGGAGCGAAGGACACTGTGTGCTAACTAGCCAGCTCGTCCGGTACACAGCAGGGCAGGAGCGAAGGACACTGTGTGCTAACTAGCCAGCTCGTCCGGTACACAGCAGGGCAGGAGCGAAGGACACTGTGTGCTAACTAGCCAGCTCGTCCGGTACACAGCAGGGCAGGAGCGAAGGACACTGTGTGCTAACTAGCCAGCTCGTCCGGTACACAGCAGGGCAGGAGCGAAGGACACTGTGTGCTAACTAGCCAGCTAGTCCGGTACACAGCAGGGCAGGAGCGAAGGACACTGTGTGCTAACTAGCCAGCTCGTCCGGTACACAGCAGGGCAGGAGCGAAGGACACTGTGTGCTAACTAGCCAGCTAGTCCGGTACACAGCAGGGCAGGAGCGAAGGACACTGTGTGCTAACTAGCCAGCTAGTCCGGTACACAGCAGGGCAGGAGCGAAGGACACTGTGTGCTAACTAGCCAGCTCGTCCGGTACACAGCAGGCGGGAGGAGGGGGCGACATCGGTAGGGAGCTAACTAGCACACGGTGTCTCTACAGATAAAACAATGAGCCAGATGTTTCACCGGATGTATACATCTGATGCATCTGGTAGACACATCCCATAACCAGAAACAAGTATGGTGACGAGAGAGGAAGCCCAGAGGCCGGCGGTGGTAGAATATGGATTTTGTCCGACATTCTGCTAATTTTCTAATCGATTAAACATTTGATCTCAATAACGTTTTCTGTTCCCATTAACAGAATTGACTGAGTTTTGTAGACTTTACACTTTGCCAAAGTTTCGAAAAGGGCAACGTGAGTTATTACAAACATGCACTTCATAGAGTAGACGTTCACAAACGGAAATATGGAAATACACGCTAGAACTTGCAGTTAGGGTTACGTAACCTGAATGATCTGGAAAAATACATTATTTCTGAATGTGTTGATGTTTTGTTTTTAGTCAGATTTGATATTGACATGCTTTGTCTATGTGTATGTATAACCGTTTTTGTGATAAGTAAAGGATTTTTACAGGAAACCTATATTTGATTTCTAATAGTGAGCGGAGAAAGGTCATCACTTGGAAACTTGTGACATTTATGTAATTTAGCAGATGTTTCTTATCCAGAGGGACTTACAGGAGCAAGTACCTTCCTCAAGAGCACAGACAGATTTTTCACCTAGTCAGCTCAGGGTTCAAACCGGAAACCATTCGGTTATTGGCCCAACACTCTTAAACACTAGGCTACAAACTGTTTCTTGCTTTGCTGTAGCAAAGATTTAAAAAAAATTGTGTCTCTAGTCTACATTCTGTGTCTGATCCAGTCATCAGCATGAACTTCCTATATGAGCTATGATTCAGAATGGGTGGTGGTGTTTTCTGGTAGAGGCCTCTCCCTCCATGTTGCAATACTGATCCCTGGGTTCATGTTGGAAAACTTTCCTCTCGCTCATCCTTTAAACGTCCAGAAACCCCCCTCTGTATCAAAGAGGACTGTGGTGACGTTTGAATTTCCATTGCAAGTCAGCGACCTGGATTGAAATGTTTTAATCTGTGAAATTGATTGATGTTATAATAACAAGGTCCACTTCATCCAATCCAGAGAGATTAAATCCCTTCACCAGATTAAATCCCTTCACCAGATGATGGATGAATTGTTAAATGTTGGCACGTGTGTGTGTGTGTGTGTGTGTGTGTGTGTGTGTGTGTGTGTGTGTGTGTGTGTGTGTGTGTGTGTGTGTGTGTGTGTGTGTGTGTGTGTGTGTGTGTGTGTGTGTGTGTGTGTGTGTGTGTGTGTGTGTGTCCTGAACCCAACTTCTGTCATCAATGTTTGTAGTCACCACTCACCAGAAACTGGTGATACACCCGCAACACTGTACCTTTACACAGAGACCACACCACAGGATGTACAGTGATACACAGAGACCACACCACAGGATGTACAGTGATACACAGAGACCACACCACAGGATGTACAGTGATACACAGAGACCACACCACAGGATGTACAGTGATACACAGAGACCACACCACAGGATGTACAGTGATACACAGAGACCACACCACAGGATGTACAGTGATACACAGAGACCACACCACAGGATGTACAGTGATACACAGAGACCACACCACAGGATGTACAGTGATACACAGAGACCACACCACAGGATGTACAGTGATACACAGAGACCACACCACAGGATGTTTTAGGTGGTACAGTTGTCCCGTGGCTTGAGGGAGACCCCCTGTTTACAGTTGTCCCGTGGCTATAAACAATAAATATTGTCCATGAAGAGGTTGAAATCATCAGTGTTAGAAAAAGTACCCAATTGTCATACTTGAGTAAAATATTCCTTAATAGAGAATGACTCAAGTAAAAGTGAAAGTCACCCAGTAAAATACTACCTGAGTAAAAGTCTAAAAGTATTTGGTTTTAAATATACTTAAGTATCAAAAGTAAATGTATAAATAATTTTATCATCCTTATATTAAGCAAACCAAGACAAGTGACTCCTCCAGATTTTATTTTTTTATTACAGCAATTCCCCTTCACACCCACACAGATTCGACAGCACTGTGCAGCCTTTGCCAAGGATCTCATCCCAAATGGCACCCTATTCCCTCTATAGTGCATGCACTTATCAAGAGAACATCCCTGGTCATCCCTACTGCCTCTGATCTGGAGGACTCACTAAACAGAGAACATCCCTGGTCATCCCTACTGCCTCTGATCTGGAGGACTCACTACACAGAGAACATCCCTGGTCATCCCTACTGCCTCTGATCTGGAGGACTCACTACACAGAGAACATCCCTGGTCATCCCTACTGCCTCTGATCTGGAGGACTCACTAAACAGAGAACATCCCTGGTCGTCCCTACTGCCTCTGATCTGGAGGACTCACTAAACAGAGAACATCCCTGGTCGTCCCCTCCAATGGGCCCTGGTCAAAAGTAGTGCACTAAATAGGGAATAGGGTGCTATTTGAGACATCCGATCGGTTGAGCGTAAGCTTTTAAAAAACAAAAAGTGAGGATGGGACAGAGATGGGGATTTCTCCACTGTGTTTCATCTCCAATCTGAAAGATTGCTTTGTGCTTCTTTGTGATTGCTTTTTAAGCCCCCTGATATGATCAGAATAAAACATTATGATTGTAACTTCCTGGTTTTTATTTGGAAGAGGTCAGTATTATTCTTTGCGCTGATAATATCCTTATGGGTCATGGGTCATATTAATAATGCTCTTAGTCAGGGCCTCCGGAGTGGTGCAGCGGTCTGAGGCGTTGCGTTACTACAGATCCTGGTTTGATACCGGGCTGTATCGCAGCCGGGCCACGATCAGGAGACCCGTGAGGCGATGCACATTTGGCCCAGCGTCGTCCGGGTTAGGGGAGGGTTCGGCCGGCAGGGATGTCCTTGTCCCATCGCGCTCTAGTGACTCCTGTGGCGGGCCGGGCTCAATGCACGCTGACACGGTCGCCAGGTGATTCCTCCGACACATTGGTGTGGCTGTCTTCTGGGTTTAGCGAGCAGTGTGTCAAGAAGCAGTGCGGCTTGGCAGGGTCATGTTTCGGAGGACACATGGCTCTCGACCTTCGCCTCTCCCGAGTCTTTATAGGGAATAGGGTGCCATTTGGGATGGAGACTTCAGTGAATCTGGTTAAATAATCATTCCTGCTGACTTTGTATTTAAGTAACTCCTAGCACCACCTAGCACCACCTAACAATTCATAGCACCACCTAGCACCACATAACACCACCTAACACAACCTAGCACCACCTAGCACCACCTAACACCACCTAGCACCACCTAGCACCACCTAGCACCACCTAACACTTCATAGCACCACCTAGCACCACCTAACACCACCTAGCACTACCTAACACTTCATAGCACCACCTAACACTTCATAGCACTTCATAGCACCACCTAACACCACCTAACACCACCTAACACTTCATAGCACCACCTAACACCACCTAACACTTCATAGCATCACCTAACACCACCTAGCACCACCTAACACCACCTAACACCCCGTAGCACCACCTAACACTTCATAGCACCACCTAGCACCACCTAACACTACCTAGCACCACCTAACACCACCTAACACCACCTAACACCACCTAGCACCACCTAACACTTCATAGCACCACCTAGCACCACCTAACACCACCTAACACCACCTAGCACCACCTAGCACCACCTAACACTTCATAGCACCACCTAGCACCACCTAACACCACCTAACACTTCATAGCGCCACCTAGCACCACCTAACACCACCTAGCACTTCATAGCACCACCTAGCACCACCTAACACTTCATAGCGCCACCTAGCACCACCTAGCACTTCATAGCACCACCTAGCACCACCTAACACTTCATAGCACCACCTAGCACCACCTAACACTTCATAGCACCACCTAACACCACCTAGCACTTCATAGCACCACCTAACACCACCTAACACTTCATAGCACCACCTAGCACCACCTAGCACTTCATAGCACCACCTAGCACCACCTAGCACTTCATAGCACCACCTAACACTTCATAGCACCACCTAGCACCACCTAGCACTTCATAGCACCACCTAGCACCACCTAGCACTTCATAGCACCACCTAACACTTCATAGCACCACCTAACACCACCTAGCACCACCTAGCACTTCATAGCACCACCTAGCACCACCTAACACTTCATAGCACCACCTAGCACCACCTAACACCACCTAGCACCACCTAACACTTCATAGCACCACCTAACACCACCTAGCACCACCTAACACTTCATAGCACCACCTAGCACTTCATAGCACCACCTAGCACCACCTAGCACTTCATAGCACCACCTAGCACCACCTAGCACTTCATAGCACCACCTAGCACCACCTAACACCACCTAGCACCACCTAACACCACCTAACACTTCATAGCACCACCTAGCACTTCATAGCACCACCTAACAATTCATAGCACCACCTAACACCACCTAGCACCACCTAACACCACCTAACACCACCTAGCACCACCTAACACCACCTAACACTTCATAGCACCACCTAGCACTTCATAGCACCACCTAACAATTCATAGCACCACCTAACACCACCTAGCACTTCATAGCACCACCTAGCACTTCATAGCACCACCTAACACTTCATAGCACCACCTAGCACCACCTAGCACCACCTAGCACTTCATAGCACCACCTAGCACTTCATAGCACCACCTAGCACCACCTAGCGCCACCTAACACCACCTAGCACCACCTAGCATTTCATAGCACCACCTAACACCCCCTAACACACCATAACATAGAAGGACAGGAGAATCATACATATTTCTAATTTAAAGATTAAAGGGTCCACAATCTATTGTTTGAACTTTATTACTTATACATGTAGTGAAATATCGCATATGGTGATATTGTTGATGCTTCGTTGCCCCAGAGATATTTTTTCAAAGGGGAATGTACAGCGAGAAGGAATACTCATTTTTAGAGTTCATCTGAAATGCAGGGGAGTTCACCCCCCTGGGGAAAGCACTACAAAAGATGCTCATTGATCTACACTGAGGAACTGTCTTTCTCGCAAACAGAGAACAGTAATTTCCGCCCTGCATGGCACACTATTCCCTATTCTCTTTCCAGTGCGTTACTTTTGACCAGGGGCCTCTGTTTTTCTCAAGAACAATAGTCATGAAAACAGAAATAGAAGCAGAGAGGGAGTGTGGATTCTGTCACAGCACTGTGTCATTAGAGGTTCAGTACTGTTTAAGGTTGACATTTGCCCTATCATCTCTTCATTGCCTGGATTAGGGCAGTTCTTCTGCTGAATATTGCTTTCTTGTTGGCCTATACATGTATACACCTTTACGACCTTTCCTTCTTTCCTTCTTTCTTTCCTTCTTTCCTTCTTTCTTTCCTTCGTTCCTTCTTTCTTTCCTTCTTTCTTTCCTTCTTTCTTTCCTTCCTTCTTTCTTTCTTTCCTTCTTTCCTTCTTTCTTTCCTTCTTTCTTTCCTTCTTTCTTTCCTTCTTTCCTTCTTTCTTTCCTTTCTTTCTTTCCTTCTTTCTTTCCTTCTTTCCTTCTTTCCTTCTTTCTTTCCTTCCTTCTTTCTTTCCTTCGTTCCTTCTTTCTTTCCTTCTTTCCTTCTTTCTTTCCTTCCTTCTTTCTTTCTTTCCTTCTTTCCTTCTTTCTTTCTTTCCTTCTTTCTTTCCTTCTTTCCTTCTTTCTTTCCTTCTTTCTTTCCTTCTTTCCTTCTTTCTTTCCTTCTTTCTTTCTTTCCTTCGTTCCTTCTTTCTTTCCTTCGTTCCTTCTTTCTTTCCTTCTTTCCTTCTTTCCTTCTTTCTTTCCTTCCTTCTTTCTTTCCTTCGTTCCTTCTTTCTTTCCTTCTTTCCTTCTTTCCTTCTTTCTTTCCTTCCTTCTTTCTTTCTTTCCTTCTTTCCTTCTTTCTTTCTTTCCTTCTTTCTTTCCTTCTTTCTTTCCTTCTTTCCTTCTTTCTTTCCTTCTTTCTTTCTTTCTTTCCTTCTTTCCTTCTTTCCTTCCTTCTTTCTTTCCTTCTTTCCTTATTTTCTTCTTTCTTTCCTTCTTTCCTTCTTTCCTTCTTTCTTTCTTTCCTTCTTTCCTACTTTCTTTCCTTCTTTCCTTCTTTCTTTCCTTCTTTCTTTCCTTCTTTCCTTCTTTCTTTCCTTCTTTCTTTCCTTCTTTCCTTCTTTCTTTCCTTCTTTCTTTCCTTCTTTCTTTCCTTCTTTCCTTCTTTCTTTCCTTCTTTCTTTCCTTCTTTCCTTCTTTCTTTCCTTCTTTCTTTCTTTCCTTCTTTCCTTCTTTCTTTCCTTCTTTCCTTCTTTCTTTCCTTCCCTCTTTCTTTCCTTCGTTCCTTCTTTCTTTCCTTCTTTCCTTCTTTCCTTCTTTCCTTCTTTCTTTCCTTCCTTCTTTCTTTCTTTCCTTCTTTCCTTCTTTCTTTCTTTCCTTCTTTCTTTCCTTCTTTCTTTCCTTCTTTCCTTCTTTCTTTCCTTCTTTCTTTCCTTCTTTCCTTCTTTCTTTCCTTCTTTCTTTCCTTCTTTCCTTCTTTTCTTCTTTCTTTCCTTCTTTCCTTCTTTCCTTCTTTCCTTCTTTCCTTCTTTCTTTCTTTCCTTCTTTCCTTCTTTCCTTCTTTCCTTCTTTCTTTCCTTCTTTCTTTCCTTCTTTCCTTCTTTCTTTCCTTTCTTTCCTTCTTTCCTTCTTTCTTTCCTTCTTTCTTTCCTTCTTTCCTTCTTTCCTTCTTTCTTTCCTTCTTTCCTTCCTTCTTTCTTTCTTTCTTTCTTTCTTTCTTTGCTTCTTTCTTTCTTTCCTTCTTTCCTTCTTTCCTTCCTTCTTTCTTTCCTTCTTTTCTTCTTTCTTTCCTTCTTTCCTTCTTTCCTTCTTTCTTTCCTTCCTTCTTTCTTTCCTTCGTTCCTTCTTTCTTTCCTTCTTTCCTTCTTTCTTTCCTTCCTTCTTTCTTTCTTTCCTTCTTTCTTTCTTTCCTTCTTTCTTTCCTTCTTTCTTTCCTTCTTTCCTTCTTTCTTTCTTTCCTTCTTTCTTTCCTTCTTTCCTTCTTTCTTTCCTTCTTTCCTTCTTTCTTTCCTTCTTTCTTTCCTTCTTTCCTTCTTTTCTTCTTTCTTTCCTTCTTTCCTTCTTTCCTTCTTTCCTTCTTTCTTTCTTTCTTTCCTTCTTTCCTACTTTCTTTCCTTCTTTCCTTCTTTCTTTCCTTCTTTCTTGTGTATGGCATGGTTCTACACTGGCATGGTCCTACACTGGCATGGTTCTACACTGGCATGGTCCTACACTGGCATGGTCCTACACTGGCATGGTTCTACACTGGCATGGTTCTACACTGGCATGGTTCTACACTGGCATGGGTCTACACTGGCATGGGTCTACACTGGCATGGTCCTACACTGGCATGGTTCTACACTGGCATGGTTCTACACTGGCATGGGTCTACACTGGCATGGGTCTACACTGGCATGGGTCTACACTGGCATGGTTCTACACTGGCATGGGTCTACACTGGCATGGTTCTACACTGGCATGGGTCTACACTGGCATGGTTCTACACTGGCATGGTCTTACACTGGCATGGTTCTACACTGGCATGGTCCTACACTGGCATGGTTCTACACTGGCATGGTTCTACACTGGCATGGTCCTACACTGGCATGGTTCTACACTGGCATGGTTCTACACTGGCATGGTCTTACACTGGCATGGTTCTACACTGGCATGGTTCTACACTGGCATGGTTCTACACTGGCATGGCCCTACACTGGCATGGTCCTACACTGGCATGGTCCTACACTGGCATGGTTCTACACTGGCATGGGTCTACACTGGCATGGGTCTACACTGGCATGGGTCTACACTGGCATGGTTCTACACTGGCATGGGTCTACACTGGCATGGTTCTACACTGGCATGGTCTTACACTGGCATGGTTCTACACTGGCATGGTCCTACACTGGCATGGTTCTACACTGGCATGGTTCTACACTGGCATGGTCCTACACTGGCATGGTTCTACACTGGCATGGTCTTACACTGGCATGGTCTTACACTGGCATGGTTCTACACTGGCATGGTCCTACACTGGCATGGTTCTACACTGGCATGGTTCTACACTGGCATGGTTCTACACTGGCATGGTTCCACACTGGCATGAGTCTACACTGGCATGGGTCTACACTGGCATGGTTCTACACTGGCATGGTCCTACACTGGCATGGGTCTACACTGGCATGGTTCTACACTGGCATGGTCCTACACTGGTATGGTTCTACACTGGCATGGTTCTACACTGGCATGGGTCTACACTGGCATGGTCCTACACTGGCATGGTTCTACACTGGCATGGTCCTACACTGGCATGGTCCTACACTGGCATGGGTCTACACTGGCATGGTTCTACACTGGCATGGGTCTACACTGGCATGGTTCTACACTGGCATGGTTCTACACTGGCATGGTTCTACACTGGCATGGTCCTACACTGGTATGGTTCTACACTGGCATGGCCCTACACTGGCATGGTTCTACACTGGCATGGTTCTACACTGGCATGGCCATATCATATGTACAGTATAGGTCTACACTGGCATGGCCATATCATATGTACAGTATAGGTCTACACTGGCATGGCCATATCATATGTACAGTATAGGTCTACACTGGCATGGCCATATCATATGTACAGTATAGGTCTACACTGGCATGGCCATATCATATGTACAGTATAGGTCTACACTGGCATGGCCATATCATATGTACAGTATAGGTCTACACTGGCATGGCCATATCATATGTACAGACGCCCTATCATACTACTATGACTGACCCTGTAAAACAACACCTATCATACTACTATGACTGACCCTGTAAAACAACACCTATCATACTACTATGACTGACCCTGTAAAACAACACCTATCATACTACTATGGCTGACCCTGTAAAACAACACCTATCCTACTACTATGACTGACCCTGTAAAACAACACCTATCATACTACTATGGCTGACCCTGTAAAACAACACCTATCAGACTACTATGACTGACCCTGTAAAACAACACCTATCATACTACTATGACTGACCCTGTAAAACAACACCTATCAGACTACTATGACTGACCCTGTAAAACAACACATATCATACTACTATGACTGACCCTGTAAAACAACACCTATCATACTACTATGACTGACCCTGTAAAACAACACCTATCATACTACTATGACTGACCCTGTAAAACAACACCTATCATACTACTATGACTGACCCTGTAAAACACCTATCATACTACTATGACTGACCCTGTAAAACAACACCTATCATACTACTATGACTGACCCTGTAAAACAACACCTATCATACTACTATGACTGACCCTGTACAACAACACCTATCATACTACTATGGCTGACCCTGTAAACAACACCTATCATACTACTATGACTGACCCTGTAAAACAACACCTATCATACTACTATGACTGACCCTGTACAACAACACCTATCATACTACTATGACTGACCCTGTAAAACAACACCTATCATACTACTATGGCTGACCCTGTAAAACAACACCTATCAGACTACTATGACTGACCCTGTAAAACAACACCTATCATACTACTATGACTGACCCTGTAAAACAACACCTATCATACTACTATGACTGACCCTGTAAACAACACCTATCATACTACTATGACTGACCCTGTAAAACAACACCTATCAGACTACTATGACTGACCCTGTAAAACAACACATATCATACTACTATGACTGACCCTGTAAAACAACACCTATCCTACTACTATGACTGACCCTGTAAAACAACACATATCATACTACTATGACTGACCCTGTAAAACAACACCTATCATACTACTATGACTGACCCTGTAAAACAACACCTATCATACTACTATGACTGACCCTGTAAAACACCTATCATACTACTATGACTGACCCTGTACAACAACACCTATCATACTACTATGACTGACCCTGTACAACAACACCTATCATACTACTATGACTGACCCTGTAAAACAACACCTATCATACTACTATGGCTGACCCTGTAAAACAACACCTATCATACTACTATGACTGACCCTGTAAAACAACACCTATCATACTACTATGACTGACCCTGTACAACAACACCTATCATACTACTATGACTGACCCTGTACAACAACACCTATCATACTACTATGACTGACCCTGTAAAACAACACCTATCATACTACTATGGCTGACCCTGTAAAACAACACCTATCATACTACTATGACTGACCCTGTAAAACAACACCTATCATACTACTATGACTGACCCTGTAAAACAACACCTATCATACTACTATGACTGACCCTGTACAACAACACCTATCATACTACTATGACTGACCCTGTAAAACAACACCTATCATACTACTATGGCTGACCCTGTAAAACAACACCTATCATACTACTATGACTGACCCTGTACAACAACACCTATCATACTACTATGACTGACCCTGTACAACAACACCTATCGTACTACTGTGACTGACCCTGTAAAACAACACCTATCATACTACTATGACTGACCCTGTACAACAACACCTATCATACTACTATGGCTGACCCTGTAAAACAACACATTACACTGTACCCACCGTACTACTACGGCTGACCCTGTAAAACAACACATTACACCGCACCTATCCGGTGTATGTGACCAGTGGCAACCTGTTTTGAGCCCCGCCTGTTTAACTAAAAACATTAAGGCGTGTCACATATAAGTTAGATTTTTTTTTTAAATACATCTTTGAGTTAATAAAGCAGCATACAAACATGGCCTCTTTTTTGCTTTCTTGAGTAAAGCAGCTCCAAAATGCAGGTGTTTCAGCCTAGCTCAGTGCTCTCTGTGGTGGTGGGGCAGCCAGCGGAATATACAAAGCATAAGGGGTTGGTAATCTTCTCTAGTTGTGCCGTGATTGGCTCAGTGTTCTGTCACTCATGGGGACACTACGTCACCGCCAAATCTATGGGTAGAACTCGAACATTCAAGCCCCTTGGGTGCTGCCAAAGAGTTACATTAGAAGTGCCCATCCAAGAAGGCTCAAGGTCATTGGCCACAGATAAAATTACGTCAAATCACATTACATCTACCGTAGCTTTGATTGGACTGATCATGTCAACATCACACTTTCAAAATCTTAGCTAGCTAGACAAATACTCATCATCATGAATCAACTCGACAATCTACTGGCAAATCCTTTTCAATCCTTGTCATATGAAGATAAATTATATATAAAACGCATCGGTGCTCATCGACCATTAGAATAAACAACTAAAATCGCAAACTCAACAATGTGTGGTTTGGAAGGAATCAGTAACTAACTGCAAGTGTTGCTAATCAATAACTAGCCTGCTATTCAGTGGAGAGGGTGTGTGGTCCAAGTCTGGGTGCACGGGTCTCTTTTCCAAGTTTAAAAGGATAAACATTCACAAGCAACACCATGGGCCAGAAAAAGTTGAATACATCGGACATGTTGTCAATCCAGCAGGACTTCTGCCTCGTTCAAAACAACTGGAAACTCGGAACTGGGAAATCTCAGACTTCAGTGAGTTCAAGACAACTGGAAACTCGGAACTGGGAAATCTCAGACTACAGTGAGTTCAAGACAACTGGAAACTCGGAACTGGGAAATCTCAGACTACAGTGAGTTCAAGACAACTGGGAACTCGGAACTGGGAAATCTCAGACTACAGTGAGTTCAAGACAACTGGGAACTCGGAACTGGGAAATCTCAGACTACAGTGAGTTCAAGACAACTGGGAACTCGGAACTGGGAAATCTCAGACTTCAGTGAGTTCAAGACAACAGGGAACTCGGAACTGGGAAATCTCAGACTACAGTGAGTTCAAGACAACTGGGAACTCGGAACTGGGAAATCTCAGACTACAGTGAGTTCAAGACAACAGGGAACTCTGAACTGGGAAAATATGTTTTGAACTCAGAATTCCAAGTCGGGAACTCGGGTCTCTTTCTAGAGTTCCGACCTGAAGATCACTGACGTCATGATTCAACCTAGTTTTTTCAGAGTTCCCAGTTGTCTTGAAAGCAGCATATATCCAGAGAATGCCAGACTTTGATGACAAGTGAGCACAACAAACAGAAAAGAAAGTAATACTAAGTGTATGTTGTGTAGTAAGCTGTTAGTAGCCCATGTGCCTCACCCTAATAATTTGGCCCCTTTCCCCCTCATAACATAGCCTACTGTTTTGGCATGTAGCCTATAGCCTGCTTTAGAGAAATGTAATCATCAAATATTGCAAGGGCTTTCATTGTCTGCTTATATGTCCCCTTTATTTATCCTACGGTTCTGACTTGGTGTACAGGGAGAATACTGTAAGTACGGCCCATGTTCTGAATTCTGTCTGTACATTTCAAAAGTGCTGAACAAATAGTTATATTGACTACGTCCGTCCTAGCTCGCTCATTAATGTCTTAATCAAAATGATGGATGGCCTCTTATCCGCTCACCGTTCCCTTTTGTCATAGTTTGTATCTCAATTGTCAGTAGTAACCACATTTGTGCAAGTCAGCCATTTAAACTATGTTTTTTTTAAAGGCAGTAAATGAGGCTGAATAAACTGTTTCGCTGCGGTGGTAACGATTCAATCCATGGTGTTAAAAAGAAAGCTCTGCTGTTGGGACAGCTTTATGTAGGCCCTAACCGTTTGTGTGCACCGTTTGTCACCGTTATAGTGTGATTCATGTATTGTGTTGTGTTGGAGGCTCTGTTGGGATGCATCTAAAACGTGTTTTCTTTTCTCCCCCCCACACCAAAATGTACATGCTAAAATCGCAATTATATAATGTAACAATACAAAAATCCTTTAGGCCCATATCAACAGCCGTATCATATGTACATAAAGCCTAATCTAATGACTTCACATCCGGTAGCACTCTCGCCAGACGCCTGGCGGCGCACTGTGTTCTATAACGTTAGACCGGGGGGGGGGGGGAAATCTGGAGAAAGAGAGAAGAGGCGCGCCACAGGACGAACCCTCCCTCTCTCCCTCCCTCACTCATTAGTGTGCTACATTTCGCTGTCGATCTCGGGGCAAACAAGCTGCGCAGGACTAGCTTCGCTCATCTGAAGAGATTTATATATCAATCCGGGACATTTTTTCGTCTTCTTGTTAATCGTGGAGTTGATCCTGTCGATTTTAGAGGACAATTTGACTGTGATATCGGCGCAGATCAGCTTGGAAGATGGTTGGAGTCTCCGTAATATCGGTCCTTATTTTGGGCATCGTAGTTCCAGGGTTGGCCGGCTATATTGAGGTAGGAATGTAGTCCGGAATCGGACACGCATTGTAATTGTTTTTCCTGTTTGTCTTTCTTGTTAACTTGGAATCACGGAGGTGGTTTATCAAAGCTCACGAGATTACTGCGTACTCCCCTGTAACCCATACGCTGCCTATATGTTTATCTACAGACTCTAGCCTCTTTTATGGCTTTGTAACATTCTGCATTTCTGCTACATTCTCCTACCTTTTTTTTGTTGCATTTGTTAGGCTGATACATTAACATATCAGCTTTTCTTGTCATTTGGGCATCAGAAATAATTCGCACTGTGGCTATTCGACATGGACTGTCTGCTGTTTATTTATTTATAGGAAGCTTGTTACAAGGACGATTGATCCAGTACATTGTATCTCACGCCAGTGTGTCGTTTGTGGTAATGTGCGCTAACACTGTTAAAGCCAATTCATGCTTGCGCTGGCAATGCTTGCTGGAGGCTCCGTACAGAGGGTGTGACGCAATTGCGGAGGCTTACAGAGGCCAAATCGTGTTACATACCGCATAGCTGTGCGCCTCCCAAATGTTGTAACAATGTGGAGTGCTCAGTATCAGTGGCGTGTATTCATGGATGCCAATGGGAGCCGGACTTCCCCAAAAAATTGACCAAGGAAACAAAAACATACAAAATAATTTAATATTTTGTCTCTGTGTTTTCATAAATGTGCTTCAATTCCCAAGAGGTTTAATGTGTCTCGAATGCAAGGGAAGCCAGCGAGCAATTGACCTCCCTTGATTAAAAAATAATCTTAAATAGTCCTGGCACACCAAAAAAAAAGTATCAAGGGAAGCCAGTTGGAATTTGGCTTCAGACCTATCAAATCACAAGCCAAATGTCATTATTGACAGAAAAAAAACGTTGTTGCATCTCATTGTGTTGTTGCCCTCCGGTGCCTAGCTAGATATAATCGTCCCTTTTCCTAACAGGCCCACAATGTGGTTACTAAAGTTTGATTTTGGATATATTTGGCTGTTTTCTCTGCATGACATTTTAGAAGTTGTCCCCCTTTTCAGGTTTAGAAAAAGTGACTGCTAAATGCTAACTCTCGTTCGTATAGACTGTTAGCATAGTTAGCATCCAGAAGTCGTTGCTGGTAGTCGAAGTAGTTTTTAACAGTAATGCAGTTGATTGATTGACGGTGACCTGAACATTTTATTGGAGTTGACATCCATACAGCATTATACTCTAATACTAACCTCAACATACTGTGGAATACATATAAAATGGGGATGGGGAGATTTGCGATGGAGCTGCAGGTGGGAAAATGGTGCATTTAAATGGAAAAAGTTTACTTCATGCCATCTTGGCTGAGCTCCTATGTCAAGCACCGGGTAATGGACTCCAACATCTCAGAAAATGTATTTTCATTCAGCCTTGTAATGAGCTGGATGGCTTTAGAGACTAGCCCGTTATCACTACGGGTGGTACGGTGCAGACCACTTTATTGGATGCGTATAACCGCTCCCCGACGCGAAAGAAGTATGAACTCTAGTGACTTCTACGGAAGTCGCATCGCAGTAAATTCTGTAGATGTCGGATTGACCATGCAGATGCTTTTTTAGAATGTGGGTCGGAAGGAAAGGCTGCTATGACAACGACGTTGTCATAGCAGGAATTACAGCAGGGTAGACTAGAAGAGAGGGGTTGCAAGCTGTTGCAGCAGAGATGAAAGGAAAGGCGACTTCATAGCCATGGTTTGTGCTTGGCAATGTGATCCGGCGGCTCCACGCTGAGGGTGTGACGCAATTCTGGAGGCTTGCGGAGGCCAAATCACTCCTCCCACTTTTTTTTAATGCAGAGTGTTCCGTATCGGTCTGCATTGACATGATTGGTTGACGGTAGGTGGGGGTGGTACATCCTGTATACACACAAACTCTCTTTCTTGACAACAGCTTTGCTCCACCAAGCGCAAGAAGTATGATGTCGCATCGCAGTAAACACTGTACGGCCCAATGCCGATGCCAGGAAGGACCATAAATTGTCTTTAAGACACTGTAGAGGCAGCGAGAGAGCTTTGGCTCAGAAAACGTGCCTCAGTCCAGGGATGAGTCATGCGTTGTACTCCATAACGGCTGCTGTGGTACTGTGGTGCTACTGCAAGCTAGAATGAGGACGAAAACTGCAGTTTACTTCAACTAGCAGTCGTGCCAATCTTCTCGGGTGTAACAGTTGGGGTAATGGGACAGTTTGTAGTACAACGTATTTCGTCATTCCTGGATTGAGGTACATTTTCCAAGCCATTGCTCGTGCTGGCTCCACGGTGTCTTAAAATACACAGGAAGCCTGTCTGACCCTAGTGCAGCTGTAAACAGGCGGGTCCTATCTGCTGGCTAAGCCAGGATCAGAGTGGCCTGGACACGACATGCTTATAAAGTCTTCCTCTCAATATAACAACACAAGGATCATTCATTTGATCTCAGACCTCATCGACCATCGTGTGTTTACCACCATGTGTTTACCGCCGTGTGTTTACCGCCGTGTGTTTACCGCCGTGTGTTTACCATCGTGTGTTTACCGCCGTGTGTTTACCGCCGTGTGTTTACCGCCGTGTGTTTACCGCCATGTGTTTACCGCCATGTGTTTACCACCATGTGTTTACCATCATGTGTTTACCACCATGTGTTTACCATCATGTGTTTACCGCCATGTGTTTACCGCCGTGTGTTTACCATCATGTGTTTACCACCGTGTGTTTACCACAAGGAGAAAAAGCAGGGAACCAGCAACTGACTGGTTTTGAGAGGCTGGTAACTATATAGTTGTTACAGGTAACTGCCAAATATATAGGAAGCGCTTGAGTAAATGAGGGATATAAAGTATATTGAACAGGTTCCAGAGTAAATGAAGTAATTAATATCCCATCATGTAGAAATATGCTGCGCAGGCCATTATTTAGGCTACCATGGCTGTGCCCCCATAGGATGACCATGTCCCCGTCGACAGGGCACGAGTCGTCACTGAATGGTTTGATGAGTAGGAAAACGATGTAAACCCTATGACATGGGCCGTCTCAGTCACCAGATTTCAACGCAATTGCACACTTGCGGGAGATTGTGGAGTGGCGCCTGAGACAGCGTTTTCCACCACCATCATCATCATCAAAACACCAAATAATGGAAATTCTAGTGGAAGAATGATGTCACGTCCCTCCAATAAAATTCCATAATCATGGTGGCCTATCGGCCTATTAAAACACCTGTTGGTTTACCTTTTTATTTTGGCCGTTACCTGTAAGATATTGACAAAACAATCCCTTTTACAATGACATTAAAGGCAATTCACTCTCAAAAG
>NW_024061235.1:32500-38919 GCF_016432855.1 Salvelinus namaycush
ACCCCAGTCTCTACCGTTCTGTTTCTGCTACCCCAGTCTCTACCGTTCTGTTTCTGCTACCCCAGTCTTTACCGTTCTCTGTTTCTGCTACCCCGGTCTCTACCGTTCTGTTTCTGCTACCCCAGTCTCTACCGTTTTGTTTCTGCTACCCCAGTCTCTACTGTTCTCTGTTTCTGCTACCCCGGTCTCTACCGTTCTGTTTCTGCTACCCCAGTCTCTACCGCTCTCTGTTTCTGCTACCCCGGTCTCTACCGTTCTGTTTCTGCTACCCCAGTCTCTACCGCTCTCTGTTTCTGCTACCCCAGTCTCTACTGTTCTGTTTCTGCTACCCCAGTCTCTACTGTTCTCTGTTTCTGCTACCCCAGTCTCTACTGTTCTGTTTCTTCTACCCCAGTCTCTACCGTTCTGTTTCTGCTACCCCAGTCTCTACTGTTCTGTGTTTCTTCTACCCCAGTCTCTACCGTTCTGTTTCTTCTACCCCAGTCTCTACCGTTCTGTTTCTTCTACCCCAGTCTCTACCGTTCTGTTTCTGCTACCCCGGTCTCTACCGTTCTCTGTTTCTGCTACCCCAGTCTCTACCGTTCTCTGTTTCTGCTACCCCAGTCTCTACCGCTCTCTGTTTCTGCTACCCCAGTCTCTACCGCTCTGTGTTTCTGCTACCCCAGTCTCTACTGTTCTGTTTCTGCTACCCCAGTCTCTACTGTTCTCTGTTTCTGCTACCCCAGTCTCTACTGTTCTCTGTTTCTGCTACCCCAGTCTCTACCGTTCTGTTTCTGCTACCCCAGTCTCTACCGTTCTGTTTCTGCTACCCCAGTCTCTACCGTTCTGTTTCTGCTACCCCAGTCTCTACCGTTCTGTTTCTGCTACCCCAGTCTCTGTGACCACACAGGATAGGTAGATCGTAACAGTGTTTCCCAGACTCTCTCCTGAGAACACAGAGCTGGTTCTGCACTAGCGCTGCCTGATTCAAATGATCGAGTCATCAGACCTTTGATTAGTGGAATCGGCTGTGTGTTAGACGCTAGAAGATACAAACACCTGATGTGGACTTTGGTGTCCCCAGGACCAGGATTAAACACTGAACGCTATAGTGACTGGTAACCAGACCTCCCTGACTAACCAGTTCCATACACAGCCTTCTCTGTCATACTCCACAGCTCTCTGTGTCCCCTACAGACAGACAGGCAGACAGACCATCAGTCACACATCCGTACTGGGATATCTACTCTTTCAACCTGTCTGTCTGTCTGCTTGTCTCTCAAACACACTTTTCTGGTCTGTGTCTGTCTGACTCTCTCGGCCTGTCTCTCTCTGTGTGTGTGTGTGTGTGTGTGTGTGTGTGTCTCCACCTAGCGCTGTAGCATCAACTGAAAGGAAGAATGGAGAAACTGGATCAACCAGCTCATCCTCAGATCAAATATGTTATAAGGACATGTGGATATTGTTAAACTCTTCCTCAGTAAAGACACAACAGAATAGAGCCCAGGCTTTACCCTACAGTCACCTTAGTTTCAGCCTGTCAGAACATCCTCACTACTAGCAGGATGCTTGTCTCTCCTCCTATCATGTAGCGTGGTGGTGTAGGGATGTAGAGGACAGAGGAGGAGAGACTATCATGTTGTCTGGGATGTAGAGGACAGAGGAGGAGACTATCATGTTGTCTGGGATGTAGAGGACAGAGGACAGAGGAGGAGAGACTATCATGTTGTCTGGGATGTAGAGGACAGAGGAGGAGAGACTATCATGTTGTCTGGGATGTAGAGGACAGAGGAGGAGAGACTATCATGTTGTCTGGGATGTAGAGGACAGAGGACAGAGGAGGAGAGACTATCATGTTGTCTGGGATGTAGAGGACAGAGGAGGAGAGACTATCATGTTGTCTGGGATGTAGAGGACAGAGGAGGAGAGACTATCATGTTGTCTGGGATGTAGAGGACAGAGGAGGAGAGACTATCATGTTGTCTGGGATGTAGAGGACAGAGGAGGAGAGACTATCATGTTGTCTGGGATGTAGAGGACAGAGGAGGAGAGACTATCATGTTGTCTGGATGTAGAGGACAAGGAGAGAGACTATCATGTTGTCTGGGATGTAGAGGAGAGGAGAGAGACTATCATGTTGTCTGGGATGTAGAGACAGAGGAGGAGAGACTATCATGTTGTCTGGGATGTAGAGGACAGAGGAGGAGAGACTATCATGTTGTCTGGGATGTAGAGGACAGAGGAGGAGAGACTATCATGTTGTCTGGGATGTAGAGGACGCCTGAGAGAGGAGAGACTATCATGTTGTCTGGGATGTAGAGGACGCCTGAGAGAGGAGAGGCTCTCTGTCGATGTCTCCAACCCAACCTTCTGTGTGTTCCTGTCTGGCTAACACCTTCCTTTCTCTGTCTGCTGGGAGCGTTTGTCTGTCTGGGGTTCTGTCCATGTTGTCTGTCTGTGTCTGTCTGTTCCTCTGACCCTGCTCTCTGCCCTCCCCCCCCCCCCCAGCAGTGCCCCCCACCCCCCAGCCCACTGACGATGTTGACGTGTACTTCGAGACGCCCGCTGATGACAAGGAGCACACGCGCTTCCAGAAGGCCAAGGAGCAGCTGGAGATCAGACACCGGAACCGCATGGAGAGGGTGAGGACACACACATATACACACGGAGAGGGTGAGGAGGACACACACACACACATATACACACGGAGAGGGTGAGGACACACACACACATATACACAGCGGGGTGAGGAGGACACACACACACACATATACACATGGAGAGGGTGAGGAGGACACACACACATATACACACGGAGAGGGTGAGGAGGACACACACACACACACATACACACGGAGAGGGTGAGGAGGACACACACACACACACATACACACGGAGAGGGTGAGGAGGACACACACACACACACATACACACGGAGAGGGTGAGGAGGACACACACACACACACATACACACGGAGAGGGTGAGGAGGACACACCACACACATATACACACGGAGAGGGTGAGGAGGACACACACACACACCATACACACGGAGAGGTGAGGAGGACACACACACACACACATACACACGGAGAGGGTGAGGAGGACACACACACACACACATACACACGGAGAGGGTGAGGAGGACACACACACACCACATACAACACGAGAGGGTGAGGAGGACACACACACACACATACAACACGGAGAGGGTGAGGAGGACACACACACACACACATACACACGGAGAGGGTGAGGAGGACACACACACACACATATACACACGGAGAGGGTGAGGACACACACACACACATATACACACACACGGAGAGGGTGAGGAGGACACACACACACACATATACACACACACGGAGAGGGTGAGGAGGACACACACACACACTATACACACGGAGAGGGTGAGAGGAACACACACACACACTATACACACGGAGAGGGTGAGGAGGACACACACACACACATATACACACGGAAGGGTGAGGAGGACACACACACACACATATACACACGGAGAGGGTGAGGAGGACACACACACACACATATACACACGGAGAGGTGAGAGGACACCACACACACATATACACACGAGAGGGTGAGGAGACACACACACCACACATATACACACGGAGAGGGTGAGGAGGACACACACACACACACATATACACACGGAGAGGGTGAGGAGGACACACACACACACATATACACACGGAGAGGGTGAGAGGACACACACACACACATATACACACGGAGAGGGTGAGGAGGACACACACACACACACATATACACACACGGAGAGGGTGAGAGAGCACACACACACACATATACACACGGAGAGGGTGGGAGGACACACACACACATATACACACGAGAGGGTGAGGAGGACACACACATATACACACGGAGAGGGTGAGGAGGACACACACATATACACACGGAGAGGGTGAGGAGGACACACACACACACATATACACACGGAGAGGGTGAGGAGGACACACACACACACATATACACACGGAGAGGGTGAGGAGGACACACACACACACATATACACACGGAGAGGGTGAGGAGGACACACACACACACATACACACGGAGAGGGTGAGGAGGACACACACAAACACACTACACACGAGAGGGTGAGGACACACACACACACACTATACACACGAGAGGGGTGAGGAGGACACACACACACACACATATACACACGGAGAGGGTGAGGAGGACACCCACACACACATATACACAGAGAGGGTGAGGAGACACACACACACACACATATACACACGAGAGGGTGAGGACACACACACACACACATACACACGGAGAGGGTGAGGACACACACACACACACATATACACACGAGAGGGTGAGGACCCACACACCACATATACACACGGGAGGGTGGGACACACACACACACACATATACACACGGAGAGGTGAGGACACACAACACACACACATATACACACGGAGAGGGTGAGGAGGACACACCACACCACACATACACACGGAGAGGGTGAGGACACACACACACACACACATATACACACGAGAGGGTGAGAGACCACCAACACACATAACACGGAGAGGGTGAGGACACCACACACACACATATACCACGGAGAGGGTGAGGACACACACACACACATATACACACGGAGAGGGTGAGGACACACACACACACACATATACACACGGAGAGGGTGAGGACACACACACACACACATATACACACGGAGAGGGTGAGGACACACACACACACACACATATACACACGGAGAGGGTGAGGAGGACACACACACACACACATATACACACGGAGAGGGTGAGGACACACACACACACACATATACACACGGAAGGGTGAGGACACACACACACCACATATCACACGAGAGGGTGAGGACACACACACACACATATACACACGGAGAGGGTGAACCACACACACACACATATACACACGGGAGGGTGAGGACACACACACACACACATATCACACGGAGAGGGTGAGGACACACACACACACACATATACACACGGAGAGGTGGGGACACACACACCACATATACCACGGAGAGGGTGAGGAGGAACACACACACACACACATATACACACGGAGAGGTGAGGAGGACACACACACACACATATACACACGGAGAGGGTGAGGACACACACACACACACATATACACACGGAGAGGGTGAGGAGGACACACACACACACATATACACACGGAGAGGGTGAGGAGGACACACACACACACACATATACACACGGAGAGGGTGAGGAGGACACACACACACACACACACACACACTGAGAGGGTGAGGAGGACACACACACACATACACATACATACGGAGAGGGTGAGGACACACACACACACACGGTGAGGACACACACACACACACACACACACACACACACACACACACACACACACACACACACACACACACGGAGAGGGTGAGGACACACACACACACACATACACGGAGAGGGTGAGGAGGATACACCACACACACACACACACACACGGAGAGGGTGAGGACACACACACACACACACATACACACACATACACACGCACACACACACGGAGAGGGTGAGGATACACACACACACACACACACACACACACACACACACATGGAGAGGGTGAGGAGGACACACACACACACATACACACACACATGGAGAGGGTGAGGATACACACACACACACACACATACATACATACATATACACTGCTCAAAAAATAAAGTGAACACTTAAACAACACAATGTAACTCCAAGTCAATCACACTTCTGTGAAATCAAACTGTCCACTTAGGAAGCAACACTGATTGACAATAAATGTCACATGCTGTTGTGGAAATTATAGGCAATTAGCAAGACACCCCCAATAAAGGAGTGATTCTGCAGGTGGTGACCACAGACCACTTCTCAGTTCCTATGCTTCCTGGCTGATGTTTTGGTCACTTTTGAATGCTGGCGGTGCTCTCACTCTAGTGGTAGCATGAGACGGAGTCTACAACCCACACAAGTGGCTCAGGTAGTGCAGCTCATCCAGGATGGCACATCAATGCGAGCTGTGGCAAAAAGGTTTGCTGTGTCTGTCAGCGTAGTGTCCAGAGCATGGAGGCGCTACCAGGAGACAGGCCAGTACATCAGGAGACGTGGAGGAGGCCGTAGGAGGGCAACAACCCAGCAGCAGGACCGCTACATATATATATATACATACATATACACTTTTCTGGACTGCTCTTGACCGCAAGCTTATTAAAGGGCAGTGAGGAGGTCCAGGGCAGTGGTTACCAGCACCTTCAACAAAGATAGCTCAGTGTGCCTTTTGAATTTAGACCTGAGATTCTGATGCAAGCATCTCATCCTAATCATGTTCTGTATTG